>NC_134696.1:80769646-81071578 GCF_050947455.1 Rhinoderma darwinii | reverse complement strand
GGAGGCACAAGCTGCTGTTCCCCCTACTTCACCTCCTGGCAATATTGTTCCTCCTACTACACCTCCTGGAAATGTGGATCCTCCGTGTACACCGCTTGGCAGTATTAACCCACGTGTTTCTTTGCCCCTTCATGACCACTACGATGGAGAAGCAAGTGCCTATCGCGGTTTCCTTAATCAATGCCAGATCCAATTCAGCTTGTACGCTAGGACTTTTTCGTCTGATGGCTCCAGGGTCGCGTTCATCATTTCTCTCCTCACTGGAAAGACCCTTGGATGGGCGAACCCTGTCTGGGAGAGACAAGGACCAGAGACCCGTGACTTCCCTGCCTTCCTTCGAACGTTTCGCATGGTGTTTGAGGAGCCCGGCCGGGTCTCATCTGCAGCGGCCTCTTTGATTGACCTGCGCCAAGGAGACACCTCCGTGAGTGAGTACTCCATCCACTTCCGCACCCTGGCGGGAGAGCTCACATGGAACAATGAGGCTCTGGTGGCTGCATTCTGGCACGGACTATCTTCCAGAATTAAGGACGAACTTGCCGCCCGGGATCTGCCGTCTACCCTGGATGACCTCGACCTTCTCTCTGCCAGGATTGATGTGCGGATCCGTGAACGCCTCCAAGAGGTTAGACGGGAGGGAGGCCTTCCTAGTCTGGCCCCTACGTAGCGGCAACCCCTGCTGCCCTCAGATGCCGATCCTCCTGAAAAGTCGGTAATAATGGACCATTATAAGTTATCTACCCAAGAGAGACTACGCAGACGCACATCTGGACTTTGTCTTTATTGCGGCCTCGATGGCCACCTGGTGCGCCTGTGTCCCAAAAAATCCCAAAACCTAGGAATGCTTGGAGTGATGACCCTGGATAAAGAGCTTCAGTGGCCTGGTTTCAGATACGATCGGGTCGGCAGAGGCAGTCCATTCAACAGCATCTCCAGAGGGACTGTGGGCAAGTGGAAATGATCCACTAGGTCTTTTTGGATGAAATTTGCCACAGACCCTGAGTCCAGATAGGCAGAGACCCAGTGCATCTTTTCGCCGGACACTATGGTCACGGGGATGGACAGTTTGGAAGATAATTTTTTATTCAGCGCTGTTCCACCTAGGGTTGTCTCTCCAACCAATCCTAGGCATTGGAGTTTTTTGGCTTCTGGGGACACAAACGCACATGGCCTCCGAGGCCGCAATACAGACAAAGCCCTGAAGTGCATCTGCGTTGTTTCTCATGGACTGACAATTTGAGCTGGTCCACCTGCATAGGCTCCTCTGGAGGAACAACTCATGAGGACAACAGAGATTGCTGGAAAGTAGGAGCCAGCCTGGGGAATCTTCTCTCCCGATGAACTTCTTGGGATCGCTCCCGGATCCTCATGTTAATCCGGGTGGCAAGAAGAATGATGTCATCCAGGGTAGGTGGCAGTCGGAGATAGCCGAGTGTAGTGTTCGGCTTTTTCCGACGCTGCCATAGAGAATGAATGGAGTAGGAGTGCGCATGAGCGACCTGCCACTCGGTTCAAACGAGGGGTTCGGGGTTCTCGTAAATGGTGGAGGTCCGTGCTGCCGGACACTCACCGATCAGCAAGTTACCCCTTACCCTATGGATAGGGGGTAACTTGTTGTAACCGGAATACTCCTTTAAGAGCACATCTTACATCCATGGGGTTCTGATAAGTACTTGTCATAAATGTGAAAAATATAAAGATAAGTGTAAAAGATACTTAAAGAGGATCTGTCACCAGTTGATAACTTCCCTATCTTCTACCTAATCTAATAGGCTCTTTGATGTAGATAACTACTGTTTTTGTTTTAAAAAAATTTTATTATTGACCACGTTATGAACCTTTTTCGATTTATGAAAATTTTTTCTACAGTAAATGCCCAACTGGGCATTTTTTTCTATTCACCAAGTGGGCGTTGTATAGAAAACTGTATGACGCTAACCAATCAGCGTCATACACTTCTCTTCATTCACGCCCAGCTTTATACACAGCACAGCGTGATCTCGTGAGATCATGCTGTGACGTCACTTCCTCTGGCAGATCCTTCACCGGAGCGATGGAAGACATCGCCACCAGCCGCTGCAGATTCGGATAAATGTCCTGGCACGGCTGGAGGCGACTAGGTAGGAGATTGTACGTTCAGAAAACTTTTGATATGTCATACCGACACATCAGCAGTTTTGATGAGTGGGGGTCAGGGTGATGAGATCCCCACCATCACCGATCTGATGTGAGCCCGTCTTCAGGCTGACAAGAAGAGCCGATCACAGCCAAAGGTGCTCATCTTCTTTTTTCTTTCAGCGATGGTGAGGGTCTCAGCACCTGAAATTCCACCGATCAAAACTTCTGGTATGTCTCTATGATATGAAAAGTTTTCTGAAAGTACAATTACTCTTAAAATTAGACTCTTGGAGAAAAGTTCAATGGTAAATCGTTTTGAAAATGTCCCTTTTTTATAACAGCCTCTCCTGCCGGTCCTGATTCTGCTTGCTGTGTAAAATCATAAGAGAGCATGCTAAAGCAATGGACTCACTCCTCTCCTTCCTCTATACTTACGTGTGCTGTGTGCACGTTCCGGATCCACAATGCTAAAGAAAATTCAAAAATTAAACAACACTCCAGACTTCTGTTATAATTAAGTTTTATTAATTTCAAAATTAAGCTCCCACTAAGTTATATAGCAATTTTTTGATAAAGCCAAAAGGCCAAACTAGTCGGGTAATACCTGTGATCTTTGGATTTTCCGCAAACGGAATTATGTGCGGAAATTCCTGCAGCGTTTGTAGTAGCAGCAAAGTGGATAAGATTGAGTAAAATCTCATGTCCACGCTGCGGAAAAAAAACGCAGCGTAAACGTTAATAACTTGACCTGCGATGCTGAATTTAATTCCGCAGCATGTCAATTTATTCAGCGTTTTTGTTCGTTTTCCGTTTGCTGGTTTTCCCCATTGAATTCAATGTGGATGCAAAACCCACAACAGAAAGCCAAGCGTTGTGACTTTTGCGGCGTAATCACAGCGTTTACGCGCAAAAATCACAATGCCGGAAAAAAAAAATCAGACTTACCCAGAACGTCCTCCTTCCTGCAGTCCGTCCTCCTGGGATGATGTTGCATCCCATGTGACTGCTGCAGCCAGTCATAGGCTGCAGAGTTACATGGATTGAAACTTCATCCAGGGAGGCCGGAGCAGACGTCAGAGGAGGGAGGGGGTAAGTATGAACGGCTTTCCTCCGCAGCGGAATTTCCGTCTGAAAAATCGCACCACAATGTGGTGTATGTCATGCGGGTTCCAGATCTGACACACTGCGTGATTTTTACAGAGCGTATCCGTCCCGTGGGAACCCGACCTTAGACTTCGTTCACATCTGCGTCGGGACTCGATTCATGTGTTCCGTCTGAGCTTTCTGTCAGGGGAACCCATGATTGGAATCCTAACTGAAACAAACAGAAACCATAGGTTTCCGTTTGCATCACCATTGATTTCAATGGTGATGGATCTGGTGCAAATGGTTTCCGTTTGTCACCTGGAACACACCGACACAGAAGGAACAAGTCTATGAACTGCCCCAATATGTCATCTGGAGTGGTGAGATTACAGATTGACTGTAACTGCAAGTGTTTGATTCTTGATGTGCTTTACCGATACCGCTACTAGCATCAGTTTTTTGGCGAACTATGACTTAAATTTCATCTGTCTATTAGATTATTTGCATTAATCAGATGTGTATAGATCTAGAACCTATACCAATAAAGTTTTATATGTAAATCTGTGATATACAGGAATATCATTGCGGTCTTATTAGTGCTCTGCCCATACTTTTTTTTTATAATTCTATTAATAAAATTCTAGAATGACAATGATCATTTTATTTTTCCCTGTTGTCAATATTTTTATTGCAATATTTGAAAAAAATAAGATAAAAATAGGGTTATACGTTATTTATAGAGTGCTATGGTCTTTTGTGGTGGAAATTAGTGGATAAATAAGCTTAGGAAACCCCCACCAACATTATATTCTGATATATCTATGTGACCGAACAGAAAATATCTGAAAATAACCTCAGGGGAAATTCCCTCTTTAAACATATGCACAGGATTTCATTTATTAGCAGAGTGTAGGCTTAACCACACCTATGATGTCATCATAACACCTATGATTTCATAGGGTGAGTGATGTCATTTACACCTATGATGTCATAACACTAAAAAAGGTGACGCCGTAGTCAGGTGCTGGCCTTAAATGGGCTGCACGTGTGAATTCCCTGTACTAGCCCTTTAATTCTTCACTGATTATTTTAGTGAAATAAGTGTATTATTGTACATTATATCAATATGATGAGATATTGCTTTGCTACACTATTGTTCTGTCTCTCTTGTGGACAGTTATTTGTAGAACAAACATTGTTTTTGAATCTTGGCTACATAAAGTGCTATGCAAACTTCCTCTGCTCACAAAACTTCCAAATATCTTTATAGTTGATTAATTGTTGTAGTTTCTAGAACAGTTTCTTATTAAAAACCACATGTACCGTAGTGTACCACATAGTAAATCCACACATTATGTTTTGCAGTTGTTCCCACTTTGGTTTATGCCGAATAAACTGAAAGGTAAAAAATGGCGGCAAAATACGCTCGTGTGGGGGGTTCATCAACTTTTCTATGCCAGTTTTTGGGCGTAGAAAAGTCGCAAACGGCTCAAAAGTGTTAAAAAAAATGAAATTTTGAAATAGTTTTCGCCACTCTTGACGCTTCAACTTAAAAGTGGCCAGTGCTTTTATTTTACACCAGAAACGGGCGAAAATTATAACTCCTGGACGCAGCAGCCGTTAAGTGGAAGTATGGAGCGGGCTCACGGGCTGAGCTCGCTCCATACTTAGCGGGTGACGGCTGAAAAATACAGCCGAGACCTCACTGAAATGAACGGAGTCAAAGATCACTTTGATTCTACTAGTTCAACCCCTTAAATGCCGTGGTAAATCGCGACCGCTGCATTGAAATCATAAGAATCAGGGTGGCGGCCCGCTTTGACATGCCATAGGCACCCCGCGACACGCTAGTGCGGTGCCGACGGTTGTCATGGCAGCCTGGGGGCCTAATGAAGGCCCCCAGGTCTGCCATCTTTGTACTCCTTTGAAGCCCTACCTCTAGCAGGGCTTCAATAGAGACTGTTAGTATAGCAATATACTGCAATACATTTGTAATGCAGTATATCATGCATGTGATCCAACGATCGCTGGTTCAAGTCCCCTAAGGAGACTAATAAAAAAAGTAAGACACAGTTAAATAAAGTGTTTTTTATGTTCCAAAAAAATATATATTAAGGGCATGTTCAGACGTGGCGGAATTCCACTGTGGGCAGTCTGCAATGGAAATCCGCAGCAGACTTTTTTACCATTACTTTCTAGGGCATTTTAGGTAACAGTGCAGATATTGCGAAAAATAGGCTGCGGTACAAAATTTTCATTCCGCAGCATGCATGGCCGTCAGCGGAGAAGTAGTGGATTTTCACTACGGATTTCTGACTTTGCAATGCAGAAGCTGAAATCGACTGCCTGTCCGCTGTGAAATCCGCAACATCTGAACAAACTTTCAAATATGCAAATTCTGCCACGTCTGAACATGCCCTAATGGTTAAAATAAATAATAACACCTTCTCACTTTTTCCCTGAAGCAATGTTAAAAAAAAAAAAGTTAACATAACTGGTATCGCAAATAGTTTTTTTTATATAAAAGTGGTAAAACAGAAAAATAAATATAAATTTGGTATCGCCGTAATTGTATCGGCCCTTAGAATAAGGTGAAATTAATTTTTTTATTGCCTGATGGACGTTGCAAAAACAAAACCCCCCCATTTCACCCCACAAATAATTGTTTTACAGTTTCCCAGTACATTATTCGGTACAATAAATGGTGCCACTATAAACTACAACTTGTCCCGCAAAAACCAAACCCTCATTCGCCTATGTCGTAAAAGTTAAGGCTTCTGGAAGGCGGGGAGGAAAAAACGAAAATGAAAAAACGAAGATTGGCCGTGTCCTTAAGGGGTTAATACATTTGTTGCATCTCACACCAGTTTGTCTCCTATTAAGACTGGCATGAAAAATGCCACTCCTATTAATCTCCCCCCCTATATGACATGAGATGGGATATGGCACCCTGCAGGTATAGGAAAAAAAAACTGCAGCACGCCTTCAAAGCCACAGAGGTCACTATATATGAAAAGTATATACAAAGAACATAGTATTCATATTTAATATATAGTTCTTATTGCCATTTTCGTGATTTAAAGTATTGTAGATTTAAAACTCTTAGGCCCCATGCACACGAACGTAAAAACGCCCGCAATTACGAGCTGTAATTATGGCACGTTTTTACGAGCCCATGGACTTCTGTTGGCCACGGGTATCTCCCCGTATGCTTACGGGAAGGTGCCTGTGCCGTTGAAAAATATAGAACATGTCCTATTTCAGGCCGTAATTACGGCACGGGCAGGCCCATAGAAGTCTATGGGGCTCCCGTAATTACGGGTGACTACGTGTGTACACCCGTAGTTACGGGAGCGTTGCTAGGCGACGTCAGGGGATAGTCACTGTCCAGGGTGCTGAAAGAGTTAAACGATCGTCAGTAACTCTCAGCACCCGGGACAGTGACTACCGGTCACAATATAGATCAACCTGTAAAAAAAAAAGCCGTTCATACTTACCGAGAACTTCCTGCTTCTTCCTCCAGTTCGGCCTCCCGGGATGACGTTTCAGCCCATGTGACCGCTGCGGCCAATCACAGGCCAATCATAGGCTGCAGCGGTCACATGGACTGCCGCGTCATCCAGGGAGGTCGGGCTGGATGTCAAGACAGGGACGCGTCACCAAGGCAACGGCCGGGTAAGCATGAATTTCTTTTACTTTTACCTCGGAAAGGGCTGCCCCTTCTCTCTATCCTGCACTGATAGAGAGAAGGGGCTGCCGATTAGTGCAGTGCAATTTTGCAGCGAAAACGTGCCCGTAAATACGGGTGGAATACTGGTGACCAAGGACCCGTATTTACGGGCACGGGTCCGTAAATACTGGTGCAATACGGGACGAATACGTGTGACCAAGGACCCGTATTTACGCCAGTATTTACAGGAGGGAAAAAATACGTTCGTGTACATGAGGCCTTACTCTATAAATTTAAAGGGAGAAAAAAAAGAAACAACCATTGTGGCAACCATAGGGGTTTGTTTTGTTTTCTCCCTCTCTCTCTCTCTCTCTAATTCTGTCTCATTCTCTCTCTCTCTCTCTCTCGGTCTTTCATTTTCACCAGTTTTTTAAGCAACTTTCATTTTTTGCGGCGTTTTTAGCAGCCGTTTTTGGAAAAACGGCTCCCAAACGGCTCAAGAAGTGACATGCACTTCTTTTTACGAGGCATTTTTTTACGAGGCCGTTTTTAAAAACGCCCACGTAAAAACGCCCTGTGCGAACAGAACGCCGTTTTTCCCTAATAGGTTGTGTAAGGGTATGTTCACACGGCTAATTTTCAGTCATAAACGCCCTGAAAAACGGCAAAAAATTCAGAGGCAGAACGCCTCCAAACAACTGCCCATTGATTTCAGTGGGAAAAATGGCGTTTCGTTCCCACTGGGTAAAAAAAACGCCCCGTAAAAAGAAGTGCATGTCACTGCTTGAGCAGTTTTTTAAGCAGTTTTTCATTGACTCAATAGAAAAACAGCTCCATAAGCAACAGTAAAAAACGCATAAAAAAACGCTTGATGCATAAAAAACGGCTGAAAATTAGGGACTGTTCATTCCCTTGAAAACAGCTCCGTATTTTACGGCCATTTTTGGTTTGCCGTGTGAACATACCCGAACATACCTTAAGGGCTCATTCAGACCAACGTAAATAACGTCCGTGTGCTGCACATATAAATCACGCACAGCACACAGACCCATTGATTTCAATAGGGTCGTTCACACATGCAGGAGTTTTCACGCAGCGAGAGTCCGTTGCGTGAAATTTACTGCATGTCCTATATTGGTGCGTTATCACGCACCGACGCGCCCATTGAAGTCAATGGGTGCGTGAAACCACGCACCGCACACGGATGCACATCCGTGTGCGGTGCGGGATTTGTGCATCAATTCGTTTGGAAATAGAAGAAAAAAAAAGAAAAAAAAAAAGATGTGCTATGCGAGTGCGTGAATAATGTGAATAAAGTGAATAAAAACACTGATGCATAACGCAACACACACAGACCAGATTCACGAGTGTTTTTCACGCGCATGAATCCGATACGATCGTGTTAATGTAACCTTACTCTGAGAGTACCGCAACAATTTCTTCCTACTACTAAAGATCATTGGATCAGGATCATTTGCTGGCACCCTGTTCATCTATTGCATTTTTCGAGTGCTGCTGCTTTCTTCCAACTATACTGTATATGGTATGTCAAGTGAATTTAAGGTGATCTTGCATGTTGGATATGTACTGGGGGAGGGGGGGGGGATAAGAAGAATCTAATTTCCAGTTATATCTGAAAACA
The DNA here is from genome assembly GCF_050947455.1 of Rhinoderma darwinii. Lineage (NCBI taxonomy): Eukaryota > Metazoa > Chordata > Amphibia > Anura > Rhinodermatidae > Rhinoderma > Rhinoderma darwinii. The sequence continues at coordinate 81,063,062 of NC_134696.1, read as the reverse complement.
TAATTACTAATAGATTTATCCCAGTCATTTCTGATTTGTGATTGATGTCATTTCTTTATGATTATTCTTTTACGTGTGTGGCAGGAAACACTGGGTCTTGTCTGCTATATGTTTCTTCGTTGGCAATGTCAACTCACAATTCGGTTTCAGTTGTTTTTGGTGAGTAGAACAATACAGAAAACAAAAGCAGTTTTGCTTCCCTGCATTCTGCCAACCTACGCCCTGTTCACACAGAGTTTTTTTAGACGCCAATAAAACGGCCGAAAATGCCTCCCATTGATTTCAATGGGAGGCGGAGGCGTTTTTTTCCCCGCGAGCGGAAAAACCGTCTCATGGGAAAAAGAAGCGACATGCCCTATCTTCGGGCGTTTACGTCTCTGACCTTCCATTGACATCAATGGGAGGCAGAGAAAGAGTTTTTCGAGGCGTTTTTGCCTGACGGAATTTTGAGGCAGAATTTTCCGCCTGTAAAAAACTCTGTGTGAACAGGGCCCAAGACTTGTATTTTTGTTGTTGATGTAGCTTTATAGATCTTATAAGATCATATTTACTGAGGGACGAGTTGTTACAGATAAGTTCATGTCCAATTTATATAATTTTTTTATAGCGGCAGAATGCATAAAAAAAATAAATCACACCATTATTATTATTATTTTTTTAATCCCTTCACTGTACACCAATAATAACAACACATTAGTTTCATAGCATGGATTGTTATGGTATTTGTTTTTTTGTGATGTGTTGGTGGTAAAAAAAAAAATATTTAAAAATATCATGTTTATTCCTTTTTCTTTCTATGATTTTTTTTAATTTACGTTATGCTTATGCTTTTAGTCTGTTTATTCCAATGCAATACTATATGAGCATATAAAATGGAAGAAGAGAAGGTAGGATCCAGCGAAGTGTAGTAGTTAAAAGGAAATCGATGTTTCCACTTTATTGAAAATAAACAATTAAATATAAAACACGGGAGGGAGCACGCAGTAATGCCACACTAACATCAGCCATGAATAAGAACACAGACCGTGTTCGAAACGCGTAGGCTTTCTCATTTTGCCATTTGAGACCACCCTGTACTGCGTTCTCCCTTCCGTGTTTTATATTTAATTGTTTATTTTCAATAAAGTGGAAACATCAATTTCCTTTTAACTACTACACTTCGCTGGATCCTATCTTCTCTTCTTCTATGTTGTCTGCCGTGTGCCGTCGCGGAGATCCGGATGAGACCTGAATACAGAACGCAGAGCTGGTGGTTTCATCCTCCCCCCCTTTTCCCCTATGTTTTTTCAGCATATAAAATGCATAGGCTAAATGGGTGTCATGGCTGATGACCTTGGGGGCCTTACTGATCTCCCACTCTCAGCGATCCCAATACCAGGACTGATGGGGGTGACACAACGGGAGCCCAATTCCTTTTCTTTAAACTATTTAGGGTATGTTCACAAGGCTTATTTTTGGCCGTTTTTCGTGCCCTAAACAGCCGAAAAACTTCCGAAAAATCGGAAGCGGAAAGCCTCCAAACATCTGCCCATTGAATTCAATGGGAAAACGGTGTTCTGTCCCGACGGGCCGTTTCTTTACGTGGCCGTTTTGAAAAACGGGCGCGTAAAAAAACGACCGCGTAAAAGAAGTGCATGTCACTTCTTCAGCCGTTTTTGGATCCGTTTTTCATAGACTCTATAGAAAAACAGCTCCAAAAACGTCAGTTAAAAATGCAGCGAAAAACGTGACTTTGAATAAAAAACGTTTGAAAATCAGGAGCTATTTTCAGACGTTTTTGAGTTTCTGTGTGCAAATACCGTTAGATACCACAAGCAATATTGATTGCAGTATTGAGTGCAGAATCTATGGATGGCTGAGATCAGCGGTTTCTCTGATACCCCGTTATTGATGGCGTGAAACAACTGCTATACCGTTTCAATCTTCCTGACGTAACTGTACATCATGGAGTATCTAAGCAAATCATGACGTACAGTTATGACATGGAGCTCCAAGGGCTTAAAGTTACAGACCCAACGCCTGAGCTTGTATGAATTGATATCGCCAAACACATCAGTATCTCCATCCCTCCTGGTTTAAACAGTGGCATTTATGTGCGTACATGTGAGAACTTGACTACATCTGGCAGTCAGAAGGGCATATATTCTCTACAGAATCTCTAAGTAATGCAACTTAGACTTTGGGAATGTGTGTTCAATCAATAATATCTTGGCCCAGAAGTAAGATATTAAAAATAGTTTTTCATATTTTATTGTACACTGAAAGGCTTTTTTTTTAAATTTACTTATGGTAGGTCTTCTTTAGAGGAGACTGAAAACGCATACCTCCCAACATTTTAATCACCATTTGCGGGTCATTTTAATTTACGCCCCCAATGCAGTTAAAAATTCCCACTATTAGGCGCATTTGGAGGTCCGTTTTGTGGAACAATACTGCAATAAACTGGACATTGGAAGGTATGAAAACATGCAGCTTCATATTTTTTAGCAATATTTATGGTCATATTTAAGCCTGTATTTAATTTGTATCTGTGGCTGGGAAATGGATGAAAATATGTCTGGAAAAAGAAAACACAGAGAACTGCCAGAACATTGACAGACTATGGACATAAATAAAGGCCATATCTCTTTTTTATTTCAATACACTTGTGTGACTATGGTTGTTACATACCTCTCCCCATTCCAGCGCTGCTCTGCTACATCTCGCAGATGGGTGCGCCGCATTGCCATGGCAAGTAGTGTGTGGCGATGACACTGGCTATGCGTTTCGGCTATGGTGTACTAGTGACTTTGCCAGGCCATAATAACATTGAGAGAGAAACAGGTATGTATATACAAATAAAAGTGTCAAAGACGTAAGAAAATTGTTATTCAGCAAGCATTAAGTGAATATAAACTCATATATATATACATAAAATGGCAGCAGAACAGATCACAGTATGGCAATGAGATCGGGGGCAGACAAAAACATTTATTATGTGCAAGAAGGGACAATGCCTGGGAAGGTTAGTGTGCTCCAAGTATCAACTAGTAGCATTCAGTGACATATGGCAATGTTAAAATGTAATAAACTAGTTCATTTGAAATAATGTAACAAAAAAAAAAAAAATAATAAACAAATAAAGGGTTACTGTTGCGGTGGTACCTTTTTCCTAAAGCTGCAACTTTGCCCTCTCTCATCAGTGTCGTGACTCTACTAATCACAACCACAACAGGCTAGCAAAATACGACCCTGCTCACCACATTCTGAGAGCCATTACTTTTATATTTTTCATCGATTGAGCGGTGTGAGGGCTTATTTTTTGCAGGACGAGCTGTCGTTTTTATTTGGTATCCATTTTTTGATCACTGTTTATTTAATATTTTTAAGTGCTAAGGTAACCCAAAAAACGATTCTGGTGTTTTCAATTACTTTTTTACGCCGTTCACCGTGCAGTTTAATAATGGTATCTTGTAATAGATCCGTTTTTTTTTTAACTTTTAATATTTTTATACACTCCTGAAAATGTATCTAACTTTTTTTTTTACACATTTTATTAGTTCCCCTCGGGGACTTGAGCCCACTGCAAAACATGGATGAGTTACAGAAACAGCATAACTCGCTGAGCTGCGCTGTTTCCGTAACTCCCATAGTAGTGAATGGCAGTTACAGAAGCAGCGTAGCATGCGAGCTACGCTGTTTCCATAACTACTAATCAGTTCTGTGGGAGTTATGGAAGCAGCGTAGCTCAGCGAGTTACACTGTTTCAGTAACTCGACATGTAATCAAGTGGCCGGGAGACCACAAAAGGCTAGAACGGGGCTTAGGGGGCCCCGTCCCAGAGATAGGTGCGTGTACCAGAGGTGGGACCCACATCTATCTGACATTCATGACATATTCTGTGGACATTTATGACATATCCACAGGATATGTCAGATAGATGCGGGTCCCATCACCTATCTCTAGCTACGCTGTTTCCATATCTACCATTCAGTTTGTATGGGACTTACGGAAACAGCATAACTCTACGCTGTTTTCAGCTTACATGTTTTCTTCTTCATGGTTGGAAATTACACACTTTAGCCGGAACTCAGAGCGGCAGAACGGGGTTTAGGGGGCCCTGTTCTAGAGATAGGTGCGGGTCCCAGAGGTGGGACCCACATCCATCTGACATATCCTGTGGATAGTGGATATGTCATAAATGTCCCTGATGGGAAAACCCATTTAATATGTATCTTAACAGAGTTCCTAAAATGTTTTACTAATGGCTGCAAATTAAATGAATTCACAAAACAAGCAGTACACACCTATCCTCTCCCCCCGGCGATCCAGCGCTGACGCTTTGGCGGCACAACCATTGATTGTTTACATGCACATAGTATGTGACCACTACAGCCAATACAAGGGTTCAACTGTCATGTGTTGTAATTCCGGCATTGTGCCAGAAATAGGATGCATCACTGCTTTGATTGGCTGCAGCGGTCACATGCTGCCCGCGTGTAGACAAAGACTGGGAGGACCACCAGAGTGTCAGCGCTGGATCGCCAGAGGAAAGAATAGGTGAGCCCTGATTCTGTTTTTATTTTAGGACATTTGCTGTTCCCAAAAAATTAGAATTCAGATGGTGGTCAAGCTTTACTTTTTGTATCCACTCCTGTGTTTAGCTATAAAAAAAACTGCCACAAAAACAGTCTATGTGATATCACAACAACTATACGCTGAAAGTGCAGATGAACAAGACTTCAGTTTGTTTCCCTCCTATCACGGAGACGCTGGATATTGTATAACATATAGCGAGTAGTGACTTGAATTCTGAGTCATCTATAAATGTTCTTTTAATCTACATAGAAAATAGTATATATTGTGCAATTTATGTCAATGATCTAACATAAACATGCCAATAAATCACAGAAAGTGGAACCAGGAGATCTGCCTAAAATAGACCTCACTATTTCATTGTATGTCTTATAGAAATGCTGTTAGTATTAATAATATATTGTTATTTTATATAATTGTTACCGATTGTTACAACTTGTTGAAAATGTAATTCTATTTAGCAGCTCATGAGGCAGGGGCACTTTAAACAGAGATGTCAATAAGCGGCTGATAAAGGGATAAACTTAGGGGCGGACATATAGCCTGTGCAGCCTCTTCAGCAGGGGCCTAGACGGGGAGGGGGGGGGGGGGGACCCACTCTGGCTAGTGGCCACAAAAGGTTTTGAAATAAGTACGTTGCTACTCACTTCACCTCTCATGCTCACACTCTCAATGGGTCTCCCATAGATTACATAGACCCCACATCATCCCAGCCCGACAATCACAGAACTTCTGCTCTGTGATTGGCTGATAGCTGATAATGCTATATATGTGTGTCTGAACAGTGTGCAGTTACAGATGGAGTAGCAAAAGGAAGAAGTCTTGCATCCATTATAAGAAGTTGACGTATTCACTACACTACTCGAGACCACCAGGGATGGAACCATTGGCCCATTCACTGCCCTGGACAGCAGGGATATTATCATTAATGGGGTATTCTCAACTTAAACATTTATGGCGTATTTACAGCCGCCACATCCAGGGGGAAAATTAATGGAGAGGTAGCCACACTGATCTCTCTATTAATTCCTGTGGGAGTTATGGAAACAGCCGAGCCCGCTTGCAGGAGAAAATGAGACTTTCCGACCATTTTCCAGGAAGATAACTGCAAAATTGTTATTTTATTTGAAGTCATTATTTATTTTAAATGTGAGAAGATAAAAGTTGTGTGTATGGTGGCTGAAGGGGGCACCCGTGCTATTTTTGCACAGCCGCCCTCAGTTATCTGTGTCTCTGGTTAAACTAGTGGGTTCCAATAGCTCCCAGCACACGAGTTTGGGGCCTTTGTGTTGTGCTTGGCATCTACCTGAAAAAGACATTTGGGAGGAGCACTGTGAGGGGAATCCTGCCTATTAGCTATGCTCAAAACTACTGAAGACACTCCCGTTACGCTGATTGGTTGAGAGCAGATGAAAGACGGGCTCCTCTGACTAAGCTCCTCCCAGATTTATTTTCAGCTAGATGCCAGACATAGGATACAGCCCAGCAAAGTCTGGTTCTAGGAGTTGTATTCTGGGAGCTCTTAGCATTCACTAATTTCACCTTTTATGTTTCAATTAAACAGCAAGATGCCTCGAAAGCTCAGAAGTTATTTATTTTTATTTTTTCCTGTTTTGGGCTTTTCTATGTAGTGCCCATGTTTACATGGTGTCGGGACTTGCTCCGGGTGGGATTATGCCAGCAGCATTGGACCTTAAAACTATAATCTACATGATTTCTTCTCACCTCATATACTCAGCTGCCACTTGCCCCTTCCTTCTCCTGCTCTGCAGTTTTCCCCATCCCTTGTACTGTGCCTAACTTCTCCTTCTACTGTAGATTCCCCTCCTACTGTACTCTTACAAAGGAGGGGGTAGTGAGTGAAGAAATATGGCACGTGATATGAGACAGTTGTAAAGGACTTAATTCCACATGATCAGAGTACGGGACGTCACAGAAGCAGGAAATAACCTGATAAAGGGAGTTCACCTGACTACATCTTGTACGGGCTTTCACAGCCAATAACTTGACAGACATAAAATTGGTAAGTGTAAGGGTATGTGCACACACACTAATTACGTCCGTAATTGACGGACGTATTTCGGCCGCAAGTACCGGACCGAACTCAGTGCAGGGAGCCGGGCTCCTAGCATCATACTTATGTACGATGCTAGGAGTCCCTGCCTCGCTGCAGGACAACTGTCCCATACTGAAAACATGATTACAGTACGGGACAGTTGTCCTGCAGCGAGGCAGGGACTGCTAGCATCGTACATAAGTATGATGCTAGGAGCCCGGCTCCCTGCACTGTGTTCGGTCCGGGACATGCGGCCGAAATACGTCCGTTAATTACGGACGTAATTAGTGTGTGTGCACATACCCTTAAAGTTACATAGTGATTTATCCATTTAGAGACAATTTTTATGATCTGGAAAACCCCTTTAAAGGGTCATTTACTAAAGGGGCTGAAATGTACTTAATTTTTATTTTGAAAGTGGTCCCTGAGAGACGAGTTGGATTATCATTGGAGCTCCTTCGCTCTCCTCCTGTCTCAGAGGGGCCCTGTCTGGGCCACAGTCCTCGCTCTCCCACCGACATCCAACTTAGTCGGTGTCTGCAGACTGGTTGTGGCTGGGAACCACACAGTGATGATGTCGTGACGCAGGCAAGAATGTCATCACAGCATCTGCGTCATTCTGCAGAAGAGGCCAAAGCAGTGGCTAAAAGATGGCACAGCAATGTTGGGAGGTGAGTATTCTTTACTAGGGATAGGGGCTGGGCATTATATACTTAGGATGCAAAGTGTGGGCATTATTTACTAAAAGGGTACAGTGTGAGCATTATTTACTTAAGGGGCACAGTATGGGCAATATTTACTAAAGGGTACAGTGTGGCATTATTTTCTTAGGGGCATAGTGTGGCCAATATTTACTAAAGGGGTACAGTGTGGGCATCATTCACTAAAGGGGCAAATTGTGGGCATTATTTACTGAATAGGCACAGTGTGGGCATTATTTACTAAAGGGTCACAGTGTGCGCATGTTTATTATTCAGGGATACAGTGTGGGACATTATTTTATTCAGGGGCACATTGTGTGGCAGTATTATATTCAGGAGCCAGAGTGTGTAGCACTATTATATTTAGGGGGCACAGAGAGGGCATGTGCTGCAAAAGCAGGGAGCCAAAGACATCTGTATGGCAAACTCTGCAGAATTGTGCCCAGGAGAAATTATCATGATGGTCTGGACCAGATGGAGAAGAAAAGGAAAAAGAATGGCTACAATCAGAGAACACTTTACCTGTGAGTCATTGAATGTCATTGTTTATTCTGCCTATGACCTCGTCTGATCGGTACTATAGTCATGGTATTGTCTACAGTGTGATGATGGGTGGTAGCATTATTGTTTGTGAAATGACCACTCCAGCATACCCTTACTATTGTTAAGCTCATACTAGGAGTTCGAGTTTTACGAGATACAGACTTATATTGCAGAAAATTGAGCTCTCTACTACTTGGTTTTTGCTGTATCTAAGTTACGAGCTTGTTCCGGTACTGTATTTATGTATGTGCTTAGTTCTGGTACTGTATTTATGTACTGAGCTTGGTTCTGGTGCTGTATTTATGTTATGAACTTTGTTTTGAACTATATTCCTGTAGCGTGCTTGCTTCTGGTGCTGTATTTATATACTGTGCTTGGTTTTAGTGCTGTATTTATGTAGTAAGCTTGGTTTGTACTGTCATTATGTATAGAACTTGGTTCTAGTACTATATTTATGTACAGAACTTTGTTCTGGTGCTGTAGTTATATACTGAGCTGGTTTGTACTGTAGATATGTACTGAGCTTAGTTCTGGTACTGTATATATGTACTGAGCTTGATTCTGGTAGTGTATATATGTATAAGCTTTGTTCTGGTGCTGCATATATATTTTGAGCTTGGTTCTAGTACTATATTTATGTTATGAGCTTGGTACCGCTGCTGTATTTTTGTTATGAGCTTGTTTCTGGTGCTGAATTTATGTTATGAGCTTTTTCACTTGAATGGGACCATTCTGTAGTTACTGCACAGCAGGTGGCTGGGGTGCAACAGTGCAGGGAAATCAGTGAATTGGCTGCAAAAAAAACAATCACTCATACATCTGTATTGATAGAAACATTTTAAAGTTATAGCTCTGGGAATGCGACAATGAAAAAAAAAAAAGGCCTGAAGGCCAAATAGATTGCATCCTCAAGGGATTAATAGTAGACTCTTCCAGTCAGCCTGGTAGAAGAGAAATGTATTTTAAAAAATAAGGATTGTGCTGCAGAGAAGAATGAATCCAAATGAGCACATTTGGTCACTTTTTAATTCTGTTGATGTTTTAAACACTTGTATGTACCACATTAAAGGTTGGTACATACAATGAGAATGCTTGGACTAGGGGACAATATGTGTATTTGGGTAAAAAACTGTCTCCGTGATAATACCACAGTGGGTGGTTATTAATGGTACAATCTCAGATTGTATCACAGTTACTAGTAGGGTACAAAAAGGGTTTGTATTTGGTACTATATGTTTATTAATGACCTTGTAGAGGACTTAGAGTATCATTTTAATATTTGACGATGATAATTATGCCCTTTTCACCTCACGTTATAGCCTTCCGTTGGAGGTAAAAATTAGGAGGACACCTGACGTACACCTCCAATGGAAGGTTGAATTAGAGGATATAGGTATACAGTGGGATACATGGCCAGAAACCCCAGGCAGATCGCTACCTTAAGCGCTGTACTCAGGGAAGCTTCCTGTTGTCCACTGTCCATACAGTGGCATCCATCACCCTTAGGCTCCCATGTAAAAGAAAAAATATACACATGCGTGATACTTTTTTTTTCCAGGAACTTGGGCCGAGGTGACAAATTCTACAAATATGTATTAAATGGTAAAACATTCACTGAAAATACTTAACAATATTGGTGGACAGTAAACTTAACTTTAGCAACCAGTGCCAGGCAGCTGCTGCCAAGGCAAATAAAATAATGGGATGCCTCAAAAGAGGCATAGATGCTCTTGATAAGGACATAGTTTTGACTTAATATAAATCACTAGTCAGACCACACATGGAATATTGTGTACAATTTTGGGGACCTGTGTATATGAAGCGTACTAGAATGGGTGCAGAGGAGGACGACCAAGGTAATTAATTGATTGGGTGGATTGCAGTACCATGAAACGTTATCAAACTTGGAATTGTTCTGTTTTAAAAAAGACGTCTTAGGGGCCATCAATGTGCAAATATATAAATGGACAGTACAGAGATTTGTATAATGATCTATTTATACCAAGCCCTGTAACTATGACAAGGGGGCATCCTTTATGTCTAGAGGAAAAAAGGTTTCACCATCATCATAGATGCGACCTACCTTATGGGTAAAGACTGCAGATTTTCAGCAAAACTTGCAGCATAATACAGAAGCAGCAGATTGGATGAGATTTGAACAAATCTCATCCACGCGCTGCTTAAATTATAATCTTTATTAATAATCAAACATGAGAATCTAAAACACATTAATTACTGGGTCAAAAAATAGATGTACACTAAATCAGCATTACGTACAAACAAATTACGGCATGAAAAGTCACTGATTTATTTGTACCCCAAATCAGGGATATATCCATGTAGGTAAATGTATGTCAGGACAGAAGAAAGAAGAAGGTGAAGAGCTTAAGTAAGGGCTTACACCTAGTAAACATAGCTAGTTAACAACTATATATAGGACCTGACAGAACCATAAAAATGTTCTTACCTATGTTCAGTAGCGTGGTAGTGTGACCCAGCGGATAAAGTGATGCCCCGACGCGCGTTTCGCGTGTAGCTTTTTTGAAAGGGATATATCCCTGATTTGGGGTACAAATAAATCAGTGACTTTTGATTTTGTATATTTTTTGACCCAGTAATTGATGTGTTTTAGATTCTCATGTTTGATTATTAATAAAGATTTTCTATTTTTTCAATATTTGATATCTCTTACTCCTTTTTCTCTTGTTTATATATACCATTCTTTGGAGTCTTTCTCTGATAGATGTAGTGGGTGGTCGAGACTTCTCTGTTCCCACCCTGATATTTATATGTCCTGTGAGACTTTTTGCCTAATTAAATGATAAGCGGAAACACAGCTCAGAAATTGATCTTAGGTGCGTTATTTTAATCCGCAGCATGTCAATTGTATTTGCGCAATCGCTTATTTTTTGTTACGGGTTATCCCCATTGAACACAATGGGGAGGTAAAACCTGCAACAAACAGCAGATGTTGCGATTTTTGCAGTGGAAAAGCTGCGATTCCACCGCATAAATCGCAACTCGGAAAAAAATTTCATCTTAAACTTACCCAGAATTCTGTTCTTCTTCATCCAGACCGGCCTCCAGGGATGACGTTTCATCGCGTGTGACCGCTACAGCCAATCATAGGCTGCAGTGGTCACATGGGATGAAACGTCATCCCAGGAGGCTGGCCTGCAGGACGGCAGAGGAATGCGTCGCCACGGCTATGTAAATATGAAACTTTTTTTTTCTTTATGTGCAATTTACCGAAGTGGGCAATCCGGCCGAAAAAATGCACCACAATTTCGTACGGTTTTTGGCCAGTCTTCCCTGCAGATGTCAGGGCGGATACGCTGTGTACTTTGACGCAGCGTATCCGCCCCGTGTGAACATAGCCTAAGAGCAGTGAGACTATGGAACTGTCTGCCACACAATGTTGTGATGGTTGATTCATTGAAATTTCTAGAGGGGGCTGGTTGCAGTCTTGAAAGATATAATATTACAAGTTATGAGTACTAGATTTGTGAAGATGGTAGTTTGATTCAGGGATTTATTCCGAATGCCATAAATGGAGTCGGAAATGAATTTTAGCCCCCAATATGGGGCAATTGGCAATTAGGTTGGACTAGATCCACCTGTGTCTTTTTTTAACCTTATCAACTATGTTACTATGTGACTATCATACAATCACTTTACACATGTCCTGCCTCTACCTCCCTCCTTTCCCTGTACACACACAATACCAGCCTTATATATATGGTTTCCTTGTTCATGAGCCCATTGAGTTTGAAATATACAATATACGTATACCAAGATACAATCATAACATAAACATATAAATAAAACAAGGCAACAAGGTTTTTGTGCAGTCAATGGCAATATTTAGGCCAAAATGTATTTATGTTGCCATTAGCAGCCACATATTGAAAACAGCAAAAAAAAGTTACAAAAAAAGTGGGGTAAGGGGGTGGGGGTAAATGTCCCAACACAATCCTAGACAACCCTAAATTGCTAATCCCTCCGTACATGCGGAGTAATCGCACTAAAAGTGGTGGCCCTATGAAGGAACCTGTCCATGCTTAGAAAACCCTATACTTTGGGTATCACCCAAGACAAACAGGTACTAACCGGTGGTAACTCTTAATGTTCCTGAGTTACCTGTATATACAAATAGTCAATAAAGGAACAGAAATACTCACGCTGCCGATGCAACCAATCAGCATAATGATAATGCAGAGCGGTAAGGAAAAAGGTATGTGAGCTATTGAAACCTTTAAATGCCCTTAACTGCTAAATCCTCAGAACTAGCGGAGTAGACTCCCCAAAAAAGGCGGCCCCGCGCAGAAAAGTATTCCTGCATGTACTCTGAAAAACTCTTCCACAAGGGTGTGCGAGTAGTATACAAATACAAGAGTATTAATCTGTACTGTCCTGACGCATTTCTTCATTAAACGGTTCATCAGGGGACCAAGTTGTGGGTATCCGGAGTATACACATACATATAAAAAAGTCAAGGTATGAACGGTGTCACAAAACGTAATAGAAAAAAATAGCGGAGGATATCGATAGTAGTTATCGAGCATAAAACTTATCTTCCTGTATGGTCCTAGTGCGGTGCCGATAAGGTCTCCATCCAAACTCACCGCCACATGATTACTATCAGTAGCATTAGAAATATATGCTTCCTCTTATCGGTGACACTATTATATCTTAAAGGGGTATTCTCATCATCTCGGACAATAATGGCATATCCACAGATGTTGGTTCAATGTATATATAAAGATCGTGAGCTTCTTCAAGTGGTGGCTGCCGGCAGGTAGCATGCTGCCTCTTAAATCTACGTCTATAAATTCAGCTCCAACCGCTATAAAGATATATAAAGAAATGAATCCTTACCAAATGTTAAACCTATTTAGCTAAAAAGAAAAAAAACAGAAAATAAAAAAAAATGTGTTCCAGGGTGGAAATTCACTTTAAGCCAAGACTTCCTATTTCTTAAATAAATATGAGAATGACTGAAAGGTAAAAAGCCTCGGTAATTACAGGACAGAGAAGCAGGTGACTTTAAGGTCCTGAAGCCAAAATACACAGGTGAGATATGTGCTTTCCAAAAATCAAATATTGCCTGAAAATACAACGAACATTACGTTCTACAAAACAAGAATTTCTTAGTTTAACATTTTAAACATTCATTATACTAAATCTCATATCTATCTATCTATCTATCTATCTATCTATCTATCTATCTATCTATCTATCTATCTATCTATCTATCTATCTATCTATCTATCTATCTATCTATCTATCTATCATCTATCTATCTATCTATCTATCTATCTATCTATCTATCTATCTATCTATCTATCTATCTATCTATCTATCTATCTATCTATCTCTATCCATTATTCTTTTCTATCTATCTATCTATCTATCTATCTATCTATCTATCTATCTATCTATCTATCTATCTATCTCTCTCTCTCTCTCTCTCTCTCTCTCTATCTATCTATCTATCTATCTATCTATCTATCTATCTATCTATCTATCTATCTATCTATCTATCTATCTATCTATCTATCTATCTATCTATCTCTTTATCTGTCTATATAGCAGAGCTGTGTCATGATATCAGAAAGTGTTTTTTGTCATTTTCCATAAGACAAGTAAACTTACTGAGTAATTATGGTGCAGCAGAGACTCAGTTAAATGATTAATTCTGCTCCATCTGTATGTATTTTATGTATAATACAATTATATAGTTTTTAATCCAACAATGTATTGTACGTTTTGATAATGTTCTGACAGATAAAGCCATACTTGGAAGCAGAAGTAAAAATATATTCTTGGTATACCAGAAACAAACTAAGAAGAGCCATACACTGTACTTGTAGATTTTAGTCAATACTCAAGATTATGGAGGGGAAATATTAAAGTTCTCCTGTCTTGTCTTTTTCTTTCTTCGGAGGACAGTGACAGTAATTAATGTTAAGAAAACAGAACTGGAGAACATTAAAAACTATGCTAAAAAAACCAAGCACTGTAATAATCAGTATAGAGGCAGACACTGGTGTGAATGGAGAACATGCACTCCATACCTGGTACTATGTAATAGTGACATTCAATAAGACACTGCTAAACACTCATCAGTATTGGGCTCTTACCATTTTGAAGATGTCCACCTGCGTTTTGCTGCTCCTCCGTGGAATCTGGTTCGCGGCTCATGTTAATACCTGATGTAAGTCCAGAAAAAGAAGCCAATTTTAATAAATGTTTATGGTATATTTCTAAACAAATCATTGGATTACAATAGAAATCATTGGACTTTCAAATTCTAGTGTACACATGATATTATCATATTCATCAGGCGGGAGTGGCAGAACTCCTATCATTTCTCTTCATTTGGTCACCTACCTGCAGAATCCATTGCCCTGGCAGCTAAATCCGTGACGACACACACACACACACACACACACACACACACACACACACACACACACACACACACACACACACACGTACAAAATTATATATTTTTTAAAATATCAAACAAAAATTCTAATAGATTGAAAAAAACCAATATTTGGGGGTAAACAATGGCTTGTGTTCTACAACTTCTTCCTTAAGAGTTGTCATGGGGCAGTCACGTTCCATAGGAACTGTCATAATTTGACAGTATTTTGATAATGCAACATGATAAAGATCGTATATGTGAGATCTGCATTGGTAATTTCCCTTAAAGTAGACACATTTTGTGTCTATTAGGAATTTAAACCTCATATATTCACTTCAAAGTAGACTTCTCTCTCCCATCCACAATGCTCCCCCGGTATAAGCACAGCTCTCCTCACCTGAATACCCTCTCAGATTTACTCTAAAGTTGGCAGCTCCAGATGAGATCTGTGGCTGCTCCTGCAGTCAGGCACTACGGCTCTCCTCCAGGTGACACACAAGTCAGTTGGAGAAGAGGAATATTTTATACAAATTATACTGCCCCCCCATGAGGCCTTTAACCCTTAGTACACAGGTAAACCAAACAGATAAAGGAGATCATTTGCATATGCCCCAGGCAGCCAGTCACATTACAGCTGTCAAAGAGAATTTGCATAAGATAACAATGGGCTGGTTTCAGGGCATTTAAACTTTTCTAAAGTTAAAAAAAAACAGCCATGAAATCCATAAATGTAAATCCATTATAAAGTGGCTAGTACTATGCATCAATATATACCAATATCTATATACCTAAATAAACAAGTTCTAAATGATATGTATTATGTGATACAGGATTCAGGTTTAGGTGAATTTTTAGTTTCTGCATAAACAAAAATGTCCTACTAAAAACTTATTATTAGTATTACAATCAAAAGAGATTATAATATATAATAAACTTGCAGTGTTGCCGAGGACAGAAAACCACACACAGGCCTTCTGAGTCATATGGAGTTGTAATACAGCACCTATAGAAGTCCATGGGCCCTACTGTACCTCTGTATGGCTCTGATTCTTATACAAAGGTTTTTTCTCACATATTTACATGGCGAGTGCCTACCGCTCAATGTGTGTAGCCCAGCCATGTGTATAAGGATATGTTCACACGCAGTGTTAGCAGGCGTTTTTCAGGGGAATAAACGCCTCGAAAAGTGTCTGAAAAACGGAAGCTGATCGCCTCCAAATATCTGACCATTGATTTCAAAGGGAAAAGCTGTGTTTTGTTAAGACGGGGCGTTATTTTACGCGGCCGTTTGAAAAAACGGTGCTTTAAAAAACGCCCCGTAAAAAGAAGTGCATGTCACTTCTTGAGCCATTTTTCATTGTGTCAATAGAAACACAGCTCCAAAAACGGCTCCAAAAAGCCCATCAAAATACGTTTGGTGCATTAACCCCTTCCCGACATCCGCCGTACATGTACGGCGCTGTCGGGAGGTGCTTCCCGCAAAGCGCAGTACAGTTACGGCGCGATGATGGTGCGGGCTCAGAAGCAGAGCCGGCACCATCACCGCGGGGTGACAGCTGTATTATACAGCTGGCACCCTCCTGTAACTGCCAGGACCGGAGCTATTCTCCGATCCGGCTGATTAACCCCTCAGATGCTGCGCTCAATAGAGCGCAGCATCTGATAGGTTTTTCACCCGACCGGCAACCCAGTGATGCAATCGCTGGGTTGCTGTGGCAATCGGACGCCAGAAAATGGCGTCCGAGTCTGCCTTGTACGGGAGCCGATGAGGACCCGCCAGCGGCGCGTCCTCATAGGCTTGCTGTCAGTGAATAAATGACAGCGCTAATACACTGCACTACGTATGTAGTGCAGTGTATTAGAGTAGCGATCGGGGCATCAGGCCCTCATGTCCCCTAGTGGGACAAGTCAAAAAAGTTAAAAAAAGTTAATAAAAATGTGGTAAAACAATAAAAACACACACATTTCAAATAAAAATAAAGCTAAACTGACTTTTTTCCCATAGTAAGTCTTTTATTATGGGAAAAACCGTAAAAATTAAAAAAACTATACATAACCATGAAAAACAACGCCAGAATCTTTGTTTTTAGGTCACATTTCCTTCCAAAAAATTGATCAAAAAGTGATCAAAAAGTCACATTTAAAGTCACATTTACTCCAAAATAGTACTAATAAAAACGACAATCCGTCCCGCAAAAAATAATCCCTGACACCGCTTTGTGCACGCAAAAATAAAAAAGTTATGGGTCTTAGAATATGGCGACACAGAAAACAAATGATTTTATAAAAAAAGTGATTTTATTGTGCAAAAGCCGCAATACATAAAAAAAAACTATATAAATTTGGTATCGCCGTAATCGTATCGACCCGCAGAATAAAGCTAACATGTAATGTAATTTAGGGCGCACTGTAGATGCCGAAAAAAAAAACCAATAAAAAACTATTCCAGAATTGCTTGTTTTTGGTAATTTCCTTTACCAAAAAATGAAATAAAAAGTGATCAAAAAGTCGTATGTGTTCTAAAATGGTACCAATAAAATCTACAGCCCGTCTCGCAAATAACAAGCCCGCACACCGCTCAATCAACTGAAAAATAAAAAAGTTATGGCACTAGTAATGCGGTGATGAAAAACATGTCAATGCGCAGGCCGGAGGGGAACATTCCTGCAGTTTCAGAGCCCTAGTA
Organism: Rhinoderma darwinii; assembly: GCF_050947455.1. Lineage (NCBI taxonomy): Eukaryota > Metazoa > Chordata > Amphibia > Anura > Rhinodermatidae > Rhinoderma > Rhinoderma darwinii. The sequence goes on along the minus strand of NC_134696.1, from coordinate 81,046,068 downwards.
TTTAGGAACTAGGAAAGGGAATGGACATAGCACATCTGCTGGAAGCGAGGGCGCCCGTATTATACCAGCGCAAAACTTTACCAGTAATATTTCCCAAACTACGAAGGAGAAAAAGTCCCCAAAAGGTGCAGAGCGTTACAAAAGGGGATAAGAAAACCGGTTATCAGTGTGACACCGGCCTGTGCATAACGGATCGCTTCACATCGTAACACACATCTATGGATAATTGTATTATTTACCCCATTATTATACCCTCTTATTATGCCCTGATGTACTCCACACAGATTACATATACCCCTGATATACTCCGCACAGATTACATATGCCACCACATTATAAACGGAAATACCAGCAAAACCTCAAACAGAACTATTACCAAGCAAAATCCATGCTCAAAATGGCGGTCTTTCCCTTCTAGCCATACAGCGTGCCCAAACAGCAATTTATGGCCAGAAGTAAGGCATTACCATACCCGGGAGAACCCTCTTAACAATTTATGGGGTAAGATTCTCTAGGGGCACAACATCTTGTGCGGTGAATGGGCAGATCAGTGGAAAAATTGCAATTTTCACTTTGCACCATACACTGCGTATTCATTTCTGAAAAACACCTGTGGAGTCTAAATTCTCACTACACCCCTTGATAAATGCCTTTAGGGGTGTAGCTTCTAAAACGGGGTCACTTTTGTTTGGTACATCAGGGGTTTTGCAAATGCAACATGGCGTTCGCAAACCATTCCAGCAAAATCTACGCTCCAAAAGATAAATACCGCTCCTTTTCTTCTGAATGCTCCCATATACGTAAATAGCCTATTATAACCACATATGGGGTGTTACCGTACTCGGGAGAAATTACTTTACAAATGTTGGGGTGCTTTTTTCTTCTCTATTCCTTGTAAAAATGAAAAATGTTGATCTAAACTACATCTTGTTGGAAAAAAAAATTATTTTTCATTTTCATGGCTTAATTCTAATTAATTCAGCAAAAAACCTTTGGGATCAAAATTTTCACTATACCCCTAGATGATTCCTCAGGGGGTGCAGTTTCCCAAATGGAGTCACTTTTGGGGTGTTTCCACTGTACTAGTACTACAGGGGCTCAGCAAATGTGACATGACACCCAGAAACCATTCCAAAATCCAAATGTTGCTAGTTCCATTCTGAGCCTTACCGTGTGTCCAAACAGATGTTTGTGACCACATGTGGGGTATTGTTTCACCCGGGAGAAGTTGCTTTACAAATTTTATGGTGCTTTTTCTCCTTCAGTCCTTGTGGAAATGAAAAAAAAATACCTAAACCTACATTTTCTTTGAAAAAATGTAGATTTTCATTTTTACGGCCTACTTCCAATAAGTTCTGTAAAACACCTGTGGGGTCAAACTGCTCACTATACCCCTAGATAATTTCCTCATGGGGTGTAGTTTCCAAAATGGGGTCACTTGTGGGGGTTTCCACTGTTTTGTCCCCTCAGGGGCTTTGCAAATGTGACATGGCCTCCGCAAACCATTCCTGCTAAATTTGAGTTCCAAAAGCCAAATGGCGCTCTTTCCATTCTAAGCCCTGCCGTGTGTCCAAACAGCCGTTTATTACCACATGTGGGGTATTGTTTTACTCGGGAGAAATTGCTCTACAAATGTTGTGGTGCTTTTTCTACTTTAGTTCTTTTGGAAATGAAAAAAAATTAGCTAAACCTACATTTTATTTGAAAAAATTTAGATTTTAATTTTCATGGCCTAGTTCCAAAATTTTTTGCAAAAAACTGGCCGGTCAAAATGCTTGCTACACCCCTAAATAAATTCCTCGAGGGGTGTAGTTTCCCAAATGGGGTCACTTTTGGGGGGTTTCCACTGTTTTAGTGCCACAAGACCTGTTCAAAGCTGACATGGTGCCTAAAATATATTCTAATAAAAAGGAGGCCCAAAATCCACCAGGTGCTCCTTTGCTTCTGAGGCCGGTGCTTCAGTCCAGTAGCACACTAAAGCCACATGTGGGATATTTCCTAAAACTGCAGAACCTGGGCAATAAATATTGAGTTGCATTTCTCTGGTAAAACCTTCTGTGGTACAAAAAAAATGGATTCAAAATGAATTTCTGGAAAAAAATAATGAACTTTGTAAATTTCACCTCTACTTTGCCTTAATTCCTGCGCAATGTCTAAAGGGTTAAGAAACTTTCTAAATGCTGTTTTGAATACTTTGAGGGGTGCAGTTTTTAAAATGGGGTGACTTATTGGCGGTTTCTAATATATAAGGCCCTCAAAGCCACTTTACAACTGAACTGCCCCCTGTAAAAATAGCATTTTGAAATTTTCTTGAAAATGTGAGAAATTGCTGCTAAAGTTCTAAGGCTTGTAACGTCCTAGAAAAATAAAATGATGTTCAAAAAACAATGGCAATCGAAAGTAGACATATGGGGGATGTTAGTTAGCAACATTTTTGTGTGTTATAACTGCCTGTCTTACAAGCAGATTCATTTAAATTGAGAAAAATGCTAATTTTTGAAATTTTTCGGTCAATTTTGGTGTTTTTCACAATTAAATACTGAATGTATCGGGCAAATTTTGCCAGTAACATAAAGTCCAATGTGTCACGAGAAAACAATCTCAGAATCGCTTGGATAGGTAAAAGCATTCCGGAGTTATTACCACATAAAGTGAAACATGTCAGATTTGAAAAATGAGGCTCTGTCAGGAAGGTCAAAAGTGGCCAAAGAGGGAAGGGGTTAAAAACAGCTGAAAATCAGAGGATGTTTTCCCTTGAAAACAGCTCTGTATTTTACAGCTGTTTTTACTTTAGTGTGTGAACATAGCCTAAAACTTTAGGCCGACGAGTAGGAAATGCTGCTGACTTTCCGTGATGATTTTCTGTGTGGGAAATCCGCAGCAGATTACAGTACCAGCCATGTGGATGAGATTTGAATAACAGAGCATGTTGGGGATTTTACATTTTTCCGCAGCGAATACGCATAGTTTCTGCAACAAAATCTACAGGTTTTATACATGTTTGGATTAAGCTACGGATTCACAGCAGATTTCACCCTTTCTACATTTAAAATTGAACATTCGTAACAGAATGAGTGTGAAGCGGATTTGAAGATCCACAGCATGTTTCAATGTGGAAAATGTTTCGCAGCACGTGGTTGAGATTTAGATTTCTGGATGTCTTCTCTGGTAAAGGAATTGACTCTGTTTAATGTCTTCGATTGTGGATTTGCTCTTCATGCAATTACCGACTATAACCTTTACAATTCCTTAGCATGTTATTCACTCCCAGTGTCAATCGGCACAAATATCTTTCGTTCTCATTTTAATTATAAACAAGGTAACGTGTCTCATCTGTGGTAATGGTGTTATGTAGTGTTATACTGTCCAACATTACCCATTATGGAGAAGCTGTTATGGAGAAGCTGAAACTTGCTTTATTACTTTATTTCAGGTACAGTTGGCTGTATTTTTGGTGTACTGCAGTCTTGCTGAATTTTCACAATTAGTAAAATATTAATAATCCAAAAACATAAATTTTGGGGATTTTTATGTGTTTTTGGATTTGAAATAAGTTTTTGGATTTTTTATATTTTAGTATTTTACTAATTGTGAAAACTATTTATAAGCTTGCATGCAGTGGCTATTTAAGAGAACGAAATGGTCACGCCTAATATCACCCAGAAGAAGCCGAGAAAGCGAAACCCAGGGTCGGACAGAGACAAGGCATGGTGCGTTTTTCTCCTTTGTGATATACTTGTTTCATCTTAGAAACTTTGTGAATTTAATAAAAATGGATTCCCTTTTTAAAGTGGTTACAGTATCACACGATGTTCAGTTGTTTTCGCCTTATCTAGCATCCTTGAAGGGGAAAGTTCTTGGTCTTATCCCAGTGCCTTTCAGCTTTGGAGAATTAAAGGAACCATCAGGCGGAGGAAGTGCAATACAGAGGTGTGAGGACCAACCTATTAGGTCTACCAAGTGGTATTTACATGGCATTTTGATAAGAGCACATCAGTTGTTTGCCAAGAACTCCCACCCTATAAACATAATTTAAAATGGTGAGGTGCGATATTGCATTTTATTTTTATATTTTCAATGGAATATTATAAGACTCTATTCCTTATCCATACATGTTCCGATGTTTTGAATCACAGATTAGACTGTTGATACTATATATATATATATATATATATATATATATATATATATATAGTGCATTCGGAAAGTGTTCCGACCCTGTTACTTTTTCTCATTTCGTTTTGTTGAGGCCTTGTGGTAAAATGAGAAAAATGCTAGTTTTTACCCATTATTCTGCACTCAATGCCCCATAAAGACAACGTGAATACAGAATTTTAGAAATTTTTACAGATTTTGTAAAAAAGGAAATACTCTAATTTCGCATGGACATAAGTATTAAGACCATTTGCTATGACACTTGAAATTTAGCACTGAGGGCCTCCCATTTCTCTAGATCATCTTTGAAATGTTTCTACACCTTGATTGGAGTCCGCCAGCGGTAAATTCATTTGATTGGACATGATTTGGAATACACACCCCTGTCTTTTGAAGGTCTCACAGCTGACAATGCATATCAGAGCAAAAACCAAGCCATAAAGGAGGAAAGAACTGCCAGTAGAGCTCAGAGACAGGATCGTGTGGAGGCACAGATCTGGAGAAGGGTACAAAAAAAATTCTGCTGCACTGAAAGTTCTCAAGAGCACAGTGTCCTCCATAATTCTCAAATGGAAGAAGTTAGGAACAACCGGGACTTTTCAAAGAGCTGGCCGCCCCACCAAACTAAGTAATCAAGGGAGAAGAGCCTTGGTAATAGAGGTGACCAAGAACCAATGGTCACTCTGGCAGAGCTCCAAAGATCCTATGTACAGATCGGAGACACTTCCAGAAGGTCAACTATCATTGCAGAACTCCACCAATCTGGGCTTTAAGGCAGAGTGGCCAGAAAGAAGTCTCTCTTCTGTAAAGGACACATGAAAGCCCGCCTGGAGTTTGCAAAATAGCACCTAAAGGGCTCTCAGATTGTGAGAAACAAGATTATGTGGTCTGATGAAACCAAGATTGAACGTTTTTTCAATTCTAAGTGTCATGTCTGGAGGAAACCAGGCACTGCTCATCATCTGCCTAATACCATCCCTACAATGAAGCATGGTGGTGGCAGCATCATGCTGTGGGGTGTTTTTTAATGGCTAGGGCAGGGACACTGGTCAGGGTTGAGGGAAAGATGAATGGAGCAAAGTAGAGAGATATTCTTAATGAAAACCTGATACAAAGTGCTCTGGACTTCAGACTGGGCTGAAGGTTCACCTTCCAACAAGACAACAACTCTAAGCTCACAGTCAAGACAACACAGGAGTAGCTTAGGGACAACTCTGTAAATGTCCTTGAGTGCCTCAGCCAGAGCTCTGACTTGAACCCAATCAAACATCTCTGGAGAGACCTGAAAATGGCTGCCACTGACTGTCAAAATCCAACCTGACAGAGCCAAGAAGACTGGAGGCTGTTATCACTGCCAAAGGTGCTTCACCTAAGTACGGAGTAAAGGGTCTGAATACTTATGTCAATGCAATATTTTAGTTTTTCCTTTTCAATAAATTAGCAACGATTACAAACATTGTTTTCACTTTGTCATTATGGGGTATTGAGTGCAGAATGATGGGGAAGAATTAGAATTTTTTTTATTTTAGCACAAGGCCTCAACATAAAAATGTGAAAAAAATTAAAAGGGTCTGAAGACTTTCCGAATGAATTGTATATTCATTACATATATTTGTAGAGAAGTGTAGCTAATGTGCAGTGGATAAGATAGCAACAGGGAGCTGCAGAACATCATAACACCTCATTCCTGGCAACCCATCAATTACATTCACAAAATCCTCATCATTTATCATCTACTCCACACACCCTGACCTTGGAATACTCAATTCCACCGAAACTTTATACAGCTCCTCAGTCTTGTCATAAGCAGGAAGCAAATTACAGAAGAAGCAAATCACCAACGCTCCTTCACTCTTCCCTGCTGATTCTCCAGGATCAAGTATGTGACCCCATTATTTACAGTTTATGGGGCCAGCTGGCAGGTGCAATTACGGGCGTTTTTCAGCAGTTTATTAGCAGATCTGACGGCGACAGTTCTAATTCAATAAAATGTATAAAAATAAATGATGTTGTAAATAGCAGATATAACTCTAATAACATGAATCCTGAACCCTAATGTGTGTGTAAAGAATAATTGTATTCAGTAAAGGGATATTCCTACAATAAAAATAATATTTCCCTTGCATTTGTCATGAATAACATTTCCAGAGCATCTTTTTTTTAGAACTCTGTGTTGTGCCATTCCTCTGTTATTCCTCCTGGAAATGTATGACTAAATTGACAACTTGACATTACCATTCCTCTTGTCAATAGGGAGTTTTACTATGCACACTGATTGGACAATATCAGACTGTGTAGGGACAAGCCCCATTGATAAGACGAATGGTAACGTCCAGTGGTCAATTTGTTCATACATTTCTAGGAGGAATAAAAGAGGAATGGCACAACGCAGAGTTCTAAGAAAAGATACTCAGGAATTGTTACACTACCGTTCAAAGGTTTAGGGTCACTTAGAAATTTCCTTATTTTTACAAGAAAAGCACAGTTTTTTTCAATGAAAATAACATTAAATTAATCAGAAATACATTCTATACATTGTTAATGTGCTAAATGACTATTCTAGCTGCAAATGTCTGGTTTTTAATGCAATATCTACATAGGTGTATAGAGGCCCATTTCCAGCAACCATCACTCCAGTGTTCTAATGGTACATTGTGTTTGTTAACTGTGTTAGAAAGCTAATGGATGATTAGAAAACACTTGAAAACCCTTGTGCAATTATGTTAGCACCGCTGTAAACAGTTTTGCTGCTTAGAGGAGCTATAAAACTGACCTTCCTTTGAGCTAGTTAAGAATCTCGAGCATTACATTTGTGGGTTTGATTAAACTCTCAAAATGGCTAGAAAAAGAGAGCTTTCATGTGAAACTCGACAGTCTATTCTTGTTCTTAGAAATGAAGGCTATTCCATGCGAGAAATTGCCAAGAAACTGAAGATTTCCTACAATGGTGTGTACTACTCCCTTCAGAGAACAGCACACACAGGCTCTAAACACAGTAGAAAGAGAAGTAGGAGGCCCCGCTGCACAACTGAGCAACAAGACAAGTACATTAGAGTTTCTAGTTTGAGAAATAGATGCCCCACAGGTCCTCAATTGGCAGCTTCATTAAATAGTACCCGCAAAACGCCAGTGTCAACGTCTACAGTGAAGACGCGACTCCAGGATGCTGCTCTTCAGGGCAGAGTGGCAAAGAAAAAGCCATATCTGAGACTAGCTAATAAAAGGAAAAGATTAATATGGGCAAAAGCACACAGACATTGGACAGAGGAAAATTGGAAAAAAGTGTTATGGACAGACAAATCGAAGTTTGAGGTGTTTGGATCACACAGAAGAACATTTGTGAGACGCAGAACAACTGAAAAGATGCTGGAAGAGTGCCTGACGCCATCTGTCAAGCATGGTGGAGGTAATGTGATGGTCTGGGGTTGCTTTGGTGCTGGTAAAGTGGGAGATTTGTACAAGGTAAAAGGGATTTTGAATAAGGAAGGCTATCACTCCATTTTGCAATGCCATGCCATACTCTGTGGACAGCGCTTGATTGGAGCCAATTTCATCCTACAACAGGACAATGACCCAAAGCACACCCCCAAATTATGCAAGAACTATTTAGGGAAGAAGCAGGCAGCTGGTATTCTATCTGTAATGGAGTGGCCAGCGCAGTCACCAGATCTCAACCCCATAGAGCTGTTGTGGGAGCAGCTTGACCGTATGGTACGCAAGAAGTGCCCATCAAGCCAATCCAACTTGTGGAAGAGCCGTCTGGAAGCATGGGGTGAAATTTCTCCCGATTACCTCAGCAAATTAACAGCTGCAATGCCAAAGATCTGCAATGCTGTAATTGCTGCAAATGGAGCATTCTTTGACGAAAGCAAAGTTTGAAGGAGAAAATTATTATTTCAAATAAAAATCATTATTTCTAACCTTGTCAATGTCTTGACTATATTTTCTAGTCATTTTGCAACTCATTTGATAAATATAAGTGTGAGTTTTCATGGATAACACAAAATTGTCTGGGTGACCCCAAACTTTTGAACGGTAGTGTGTATCCTGGGGAATGCAAGTATTTACTAAAACAAACATGTCAGATGAGATGACAGGTGCTCTTTAAATGTGATTTAAAAAAAAAAATTCAAAAAGGTTTTCCAGGAGCATAGCATAGATGAAGAGAAATGTATTCCGTATACTATGATAAAATTGTATCTGAAGTCATAAAATACTTAGTTATTCTGTATGGACCACTATGTTGTCGATCATATTAAGAGCAGAATATGACACTGAAATCGGTGCTACCAGCAGGACAACTTTTATCCTAGGGCCTGCAACGTTTGGCGCACTCAAAGATGTCAATTGACATCAGGGCGTGACTAAAGAAAACTCTGGGGGATATTGTATTGTATTTGGGCTGTGAATGTCACCATTCAATTCAATTGATAGCCCATAAATGTCTTTATGATGTTAACCCCTTTAAGCAAAAATAGGCATATGTGGGTATAATATAAATACCTATAGATCTTGGTTGAGTTCATACTCATATTATACACTTTCTAATATCAAAATTGACTTGAATTAGATCTCAGTGGATTGATATACTAAAAATAAAGGATTTCCCAGCCTGGGTTATTGCAAGTGGAAAATAAATGAATATTACTGGGGACATTTCTATCAATAAGGCTCATGAAACAAAGTTACATATACATATATAGCAAATCCAAAGTCCAGCAGAACTGGCAATCTGTGGGTGCACGACCTGTGGAACCGACCAATGTCCCGTATATATAGTGCAAAAAAATCAGGCAGCAATCCGTAGAATTTCAGTGAACAGAGGTGGGGTACTTTATTGCCCTAGTGCAACGTTTCAGCTCCTAATATTGGAGCCTTTCTCAAGCAAATGAACTGGTGCAACAACAGAGTATATATATCATAGTGTCGGTTAATTACATGAGATGCATTCAAGATACAAAAAGAGTGAAATACAGAGTCACAATACTGTATATTTTATACAAATAATCATACATGAAGGGTATTAGTGTAGTGAATGAATAACAAGTATTGAAATTCAATTAATGTGTTGATTAATGTGTTGATAGAAAACGAGATCACAGCAACAAGATATCGGTCTCGCGATATCAGTACACCTGATACTGGGCTGCACTACTCGCTTGGCACTTGCGCACTCGTGAGTTGAGAACGCCGTACATACCCTGTCTTGGATACCTCGAGGTGATACATTGATTTTAAATATATTTTATACGCCAGCACTTGTTGTAGCACGTCACCTGTGTGCAGATTAGCACATTGATTACCTACTTATCTTGTTGCTATGATCTCGTTTTCTATCAACACATTAATTGAATTTCAATACTTGTTAGTCATTCACTACACTAATACTCTTCATGTATGATTAGACTTATATATATATATGCGACATTGGTCTATTCCCCAGGGCTTGCACCCACAGATTGCCAGTGCTGGACTTTGGATTGGCTGTATACTTTGACTCGCCAGCCTGCACGGTTTTCACTTTTTCAACATGTCTTTATTAGGGGATATCCCCAGTAATTTACCTCCTGGCGTCTTTTCATATACGGACGGCGATATTGAACGGATCTCGATGGGGCAGGACGGTGGGACTGGATTCCTGACCACGCTGTCACGGCGCGGGGTTTGGACCCACTGTGCCGTACCACGTAGCGGGTTAGCAGCTGGCCAACTAGGTACAAAACAATGTCTATAGTCCAGAACGGGTACCTGAGGCAATGTAGACAGTAGCGGAAACACAACTTGACTTTCACTGTAGCAGGCTAGTAGATGCAGTGGAAGACACGACTTGACTCTCACTGTAGATGGCACAGTAGATGCAGCGGAAGACACGACTTGACTACAGGGTACAGGCAGCAGGAACGGGTAACACTGGGAACTGGAAGACCATTTGCACGACAAACTTTAGGTAGAGAACAACGCTCAGGCAAGGATCAAATGGGCAGAGCCCTTTTTATAGTCCAGCAGCATTCTGGGCAAATTATTGAGTGATGACAGCTGGACGCGCCCTGCGGGAAACAGTCCCAGAACCCGGAAGTGAGTGCCGGCGTCTCCCTGGAGGGAGATGTCGTCGAGAACACAGAGGGTAAGTCTGAGCGACGGCCCTCGGCCATAGACGTTACACACGCCATCCACTACCAGTGGCGGATCATCATTAGGGCAGTTCGGGCGGCAGCCCGGGACCCAAGGCTCCAAGGGGGCCCATGGCCGCCCGAACCGCAGATGATCGCATGGGCCCCCTCATGCCCGGTGGCGTCGCTAGCACCGGAGGGGGACCCGGTGCTAGCGGCAGCCAGATTCATTTGTATCTGAGTCTTCAGGACTCAGATATAAATGAATATTATAGGCTGAAGACCAAGTTAGGCCTGCAGCCTATAAGGCACTGGGAAGACTCCCTGTGCAGGCCATCGTGATGTGGTATTGCATCACGCTGGTCTGCACATGTGTCTAGTCCAGAGGATTCACATGCGTCCAGCTGGAGCGGCCGTTACTGGGCAAGGTAAGTAATATATATTTTAGGTGGGGTAGCGCTGTGTATATATTCAAGGAGGGGGAAGTGCTCCTTGACACTATATACAAGGGCGGGGGAGTTTTCCTTTACACCATATACAAGGGGGAGTGCTGGGTGGCCCTATATACAAGGGGGAGGGTAGCGCTGTGTGGGCCTATATACAAGGGGGAGGGAGCGCTGTGTGACACTATATACAAAGGGGGGAGTGCTCTGTAACACTATATACAAGGGGGGGTAGTGCTCTGTGACACAATATACAAGTGGGTAGTTCTCCGTTACACTATATACAAGGGGGGGAGTGTGACCTGTGTGGCACTATATACAAGGGGGGAGCGCTATGTGGCCCTATATACAAGGGGGGCGCACCAAGTGGCCCTATGTGCAAGGGGGAGCGCTGTGTGGCCCTATATACAAAGGGGGAGCGCTGTGTGACACTATATACAAGGGGGGAGCGCTGTGTAACACTATGTACAAAGGGGGAGGGCTGTGTAGCACTATATACAAGGCGGAGGGCTGCGTAGCACTATATACAAAGGGGAGGGATGTGTAGCACTATATACAAGGAGGGGGCTGTGTAGCACTATATACAAGGAGGGGGCTGTGTAGCACTATATACAAGGAGGAGGCTGTGTAGCACTAGATACAAGGAGGGGGCTGTGTAGCGCTATTCACAGTGGCATGTGTGTGGCGCTCTTTACAGGGGGGGCTCTGGCGCTATTTACAAGAGGGGGAGGGCTGTGTGGCGCTCCCTACAGGGGGCTGTATGGCGCTATCTATGGGGGGCTGTGTGTAACGCTCTCTACAGGGGGATGTGTGTGGTGCTAGCTATAGGGGAGATGTGTGATATCTACAGGGGGCTGTGTGTTGCGCTATCTATGGGGGTGTGTAATATCTACAGGGGCCGTGCGTGGCACTATGTACAGTGGATGTGTGTATGTGGTGTTTTACAGTTTATGGTATTATTATATTTAGGCACGCAGTGTTTGGTGCTATTATATTTATGGGTACAGTATGTGGCACCATGATCATTTTATTTTCGTTTTATAGGTGTGGAAAAGTGTGGAGCCGAAGACATCTGAGTGGCAAATTCTGCAGAAATGGGACATGGCCGGGAGAAGTCGTCATGAGCTCTGGACCGGATGGAGAAGTAAAGAGGAAAAAAAACTACTAGAATCAGAGAAATAGTAACCTGTGAGTCACTAGAGTTATATAGAATCTGTCACCTCTCCGGACATTTTTTTTTATAGGAAATCCGTGCATTTCACAAAAAGTCTTTCTGCAGTCCAGGACTGATAGACAATTCCCCTTGTCAGGAGGATGTGTCCCTGCACAGTGTGATACTGTCAGTATGTAGAGACACAGCCCTGTGACAAGGGGAATCGTAAAACCAATTTGTTAATGCTTGCCAAAAAAGGTAGTGTTAACAATAATTACGGCGCGGCAGGGCGGGGTTGCGGAAGGGGGGCCCAAGTTTGGGTAACAGCCCAAGGCCTATGGTCGACCTAATCCACCACTGTCCACTACAGATTTGAAACGGAGACTTGAGAATGAATCAAAGAGGTTGGTTACTTTACAATTGTGCCTTGCAACTTTTGGACAGTATTATATACATAAAATAATTCTTCAAGGGATGCTGTCTAGTCTTAGACCCATGCTTTTTTCTTAAAATGAATATTTTTCCACTCGCTTTAAGCAACTTAGTAATAAATATGCTTTTGATATAATTTTACAAAATTTTGCATTTTTGCAACAAGACATTCTTACTATACAAAATAACATACAAGAAACAGACTGCCCTAAAGACTGTGACTGACAAACTTGAGTTTGATAAGTTTACAGATTCTATGTCTGCACATGTCCAGAAGTTGAAAACTGACCAGGAGGAGGTTAAACGTCAAAAGTGGAACCCAGATTTGGAGGATTAATCTAAGGTCCATGTCTACACTTGGCGGAATGATGAACTCAAAGATGGATCTACATCTAGGGATACTAGGAGAAAGAAAAAACCTATGCCACAAACCAGATTGACTGGAGACGATACTTCATCTTTTCAGGGACAACCCGCGATCCTTCCTTGTCAGCAGGAAGCACACCAGGAGAGAGGGTAGGAGGCATTGCCGACGCACAGACTCAGAGGCTGAACAAACCCATACCTCCAATGACACGGAGAGCAGCGGAAAGGAGCAGACGCTAGTTGTCAATATTTCATCTAAGGTAATGTCTTCATCACAAAACTCATTATTGAACAAGGGTTTATCCGTTTGCCCCTCATCATTCACTGACTTGTTTCAGTTGGAAACTAACCTTTTTCATTTTTTTAGGGCTAACAAACTCAAGACGTGGTTTTCTGGACATCAAAACAGTAAGTTCTCTTTATGTTCTGAATTACGGTTAAAAGATTTCTCTCTCTCAAAGGGTAGTCATTTTAGTCCCCCAACCAGTACACCAGCCATTGATGCATTTATAATGGCTGTAAAGGCAGACATTGATACCCTGAAGGGTAACTCTATCAATAATGGTTTTTCACACCCTAACCTTACCCACCTGGAAATAGAAGCCCTAAAAGAACTCTCTTGTGATACAAGTATAACAATAAAACCAGCAGACATGGGTGGGGCAGTGGTCATAATGTATACCCCCACATATCTCTCAGAAATTAGATGGCAACTTAGCGATACTAGGATCTATAAGAAAATTTCTTATGATCCCAAATTTGAGATCAGCAGGGAAATCAACATCATCCTTGATAAAGCAGTAAATTGTGGGCTTATTGATACTGATCTACGATTATTTCTAAAGGTAGAAGAACCTAGAACTCCTGTTCTATACTTGTTACTTAAAATACACAAATCACTTATCGATCCCCCAGGTAGGCCCATTGTATCTGGGACTGAATCCATATTCTCTAAAATGGCCATTTTCCTTGACAGAATTCTTAGAAATTATGCAACAAGTTCTGCCTCGTATATTAGAGAACCTAGTGATTTCTTGGTTAAACTTGGTGATGTCTGTATACTCATAGGCAATAAGATCCTACTGGTCTCTTTTGACGTGACAAGTCTTTACAGTGTGATTGACCACACTGAGTTGAGAAAATTTTCAACAGCTTTAAGACCCCTTCTTAAAACTGTTGAATATTTTCTCAACTCCTCCATCTTTCTATTGAATGGCGCACATTCCTTCTACAACTTCTTGATATAATCTTGAGATGCAACTATTTCCTGTTCGGTGACGATTTTTTCTACCAATTACAAGTTACTGCCATGGGGTCCAACATTGCTCCGACCTACGCTAAAATCTACATGCGCACACTGGAGGAAACATTCGTCTATGTTTTTCACCACTTTGGACGAGTTCTACATTGGTGGCGTTACATAGACGATGTCTTTCTGGTTTGGCTAGGTGAGCTGACCACACTTAATGACTTCCATACTTATCTCAATGCTATTGATGATTAAATTCAGATTAGTATATTTCAAGACGGAGATTCAATTTCTAGATGTCCTTGTTAAATTTGAGGAGGGGCGATTTAAGACTGAATTGTATACCAAACCCACTGATCATAACAACCTGCTTTTTATCAGCAGTAATCACACAAGAAGCATGATTAGAAGCCTACCTACTAGCCAACTGATGTGGGTTAAGAGGATGCTGAGTGACAATGACACTTCCGAACACACCCTCTATGCTATGATACAGAAATTCACTACACGTGGTTACCCCCCCTCGCCTTTTACAGACACCGCAAACACATTAATGAAGTTGACAGAAATGGACTTCTACTACCTCATGGCCCACAGTCTAAATTAGAAAGAATTCAGTTTGTCTCCAGATATAATGAAAACAGCAATCAGGTAGCTAACATCATTAGACACCACTGGCCGATGTTGGACAATTGGCTACAAAATATAACTGAATTTGACAAACCTCCTCTGTTCTCTTATCGCAGGTCACCCAATCTGAGAGACAAACTACGGTAGTTAAAGCAGACATTGGCTATTTTCGTGGAGGTAAGCAAACCTTTCTTAAAGAACCCAAACTAGGGTGCTACCCATGCCTCAGCTGTGTTAACTGCAGACTGATGTGCAAGGGACCGACGTTCACAAATCCTAACTCAAGCAGAGTCTATCTCAGTAGGCATTTTCTCACATGCAACATAGATTTTGTCCTTTATCTTCTACAGTGTCCATGTGCCATGCTATTTGTGGGTGAAACAACCCTTGATCTCAAAACCAGGCTTAATCAGCATAGGTACTCCATTAGGAAAAAGAGGTTAGACCTACCAGTGTCAAAGCACTTTGCAGAGATGGGCCATACTGAACATCAATTGCGTTTCTTTATTCTTGACCATGTTTCCCCCCTAAGGAGAAGAGGAAATAGAATGAAAACTCTTCAAATCAGGGAACAATGGTCATAACTTGGCCAAAAATGCTCGTTTTTTAAAAATAAAAACGTTACTGTAATCTACATTGCAGCGCCTATCTGCTGCAATAGCAGATAGGGGTTGCAAAATCTGGTGACAGAGCCTCTTTAATGTTGACTTCGTGCTGGATGGTGTTGTATAGGAAATTCTAGTCTCACGTTCTTGTCTCTCATCTTTATTTTGTTCAATTTTTACCTCCGATATTATGATATGGTATAACAACGATTATTTCATTTTGACTCATGATTAATCTCTTTTTATGGGTTACAGTGAACTGTATACTAACCTTATTCTTTCTATTTTTATAGCATCAGAGTTCGACTCCTTCTTTGAGGGATCGTATGATATTCACCTCTGAGAATCCAGCACATTGTTTCTACACTTGTACAAGTATCTATTTATATATTTATGTTTAAATTATTGTTATTATTCCCCGTTATTATGGACCGGGTCTTTGGTGTAAATTTATTATGTATGTTCACGATTTTAGCTTTACATCTGGTTCTATGATTGTCACTACGTGTCTCTAGCCCCTATTGACATTGCTCAGGGGGTCACGTTTATGATATTTTGACACAGATGTGTGCAACACACCGATTATGCCTGTCTAAATGGTTTGATAGAGTGACATGGACAGTTAAACTTAACAGCCCATTGTCCTTTGTCCCCCTTTCATACGCTACGTCATTGGTTGTTTTTCCCTCAAAGTCACTGTTTGTGACGTGTTTACATTTGTGACTTATGCTAACCTCATATGTGTAACGTCTATGGCAGCAGGCCGTCGTTCTAACTTACCCCTCAACGACCGCGGCCATGGACGTCCTGCTGCTGTGCTGCGTTGTACCCCTGTGAGGCGCCGGCACTCACTTCCGGGTATCGAGACTGTCTCCCGGAGGGTGCGCGCGCCCGCTCTTAATGGGCCAGCGCGAGTTCATGAAAATCATCATCATCAACTCACATGATTTCCTGGACTATAAGAAGGCCAGCGCCCTTCTGATCCCCGCGTGAGCATTGTTGATGTTTCCCAAAGTTTGTCTTGCAAATGGTCTCCTAAGTGTCTTCCAGCTTCCCAGTGTTCCCCGTACCTGTATCCTGTATCCCGTGCTATCCAGTACTATCCTGGTCTACTGCCGTGCTGAGCTGTTGTCGCGCTGTGCTGCATTTTCACACCTGTTCTGCTACTCCACGCCTGACGTCTACCTGCCGCCTGGTCCCAGCCGAGCCTGCCTTGCTACAGTCTACATTGCCTCTGGTAACCTTTCTGGACTATATACTCTGTACCATACCTGTTTGGCCAGCTGCCATCCCGCTACGCGGTATGGCCCAGTGGGTCCACACCCCGCATCGTGACAATATGATGTTCTAACCTATAATTGGTTGCGATTCCCCCAGTGACGTACTGTGACACCATTCCCATTTATTACTTTATTATGGTCCTTAGTTTTTATATTCTCATCTAGCAGTCTTTATTTTTCTGCTTTATTATTTTTTTATATACGCTACAGCTACTGTAGTTTCTGCCACCAACGGAACTAGATACTAATCCTTTACGCATGTGCGGACATTCGCTATTCCATCACTGTGTTCCCATAAACAATATGGCCACTTCACTACTTAGCTTTGTACTGCGCTTGCGAGGTCTCGCGATATCAGTACACCTGATACTGGGCTTCACTACTCGCTTTGCGCTTGCGCACTCGTGAGTTGAGAACGCCGTACATACCCTGTCTTGGATACCTCGAGGTGATACATTGATTTTAAATATATTTTATACGCCAGCACTTGTTGTAGCACGTCACCTGTGTGCAGATTAGCACATTGATTACCTACTTATCTTGTTGCTATGATCTAGTTTTCTATCAACACATTAATTGAATTTCAATACTTGCTATTCATTCACTACACTAATACTCTTCATGTATGATTATTTGTATAAAATATACAGTATTGTGACTCTGTATTTCATACTTTTTGTATCTTGATTGCCTCTCATTATGTAATTAACAGACACTATGATATATACTCTGATATATACTCAGTTCATTACACTTGAGAAAGGCTCCAACCTTAGGAGCTAAAACGTTGCACTAGGGTAATAAAGTACACCACCTCTGTTCACTGAAATTCTACGGAGTGCTGCCTGATTTTCTTTGCTCTATATATATATATATATATATATATATATATATATATATATATATATATATACACACACACACACACTTCTCAACATTGAAATTGCAACATCAAGAAGGAAAAGTTTCGAAATTGTGAAAAGTACAGGATCGGTAGACATGTTATTGATATGCAAATTAAAAAAAACGGAAACAAAACGATTCCAAACATATTGGTTTATTCAGTATTGAGTATGAGCGCCACGCGAAGAAATACACGCACTTACATGCATTGGCATGCTATCAATGAGGTTATTAGTGGTTGTCTGAGGAATGCTATGCCACACTGAATGCACTTCGGCACGCAAATCATCAAGATTGCCTGCTGCTGGCAATTCCCTTTGCAATTGTCGACCAATGACGTCCCAGATGTCCTCAATGGGAGACAATCCAGGAAACGCTGCAGGCGATGGTAGCACATTTAGGCCACACAGCATGCTCACAGTAGCACGAGCATCATGGAGCCTGGCGTTGTTCTATTGAAAAACTACTTCTGGGACACTTTGGACAAATGGCCGTGCCACTGGTTCCACGACCAAATCAATGTAACACCGAGCTGTTATTGTACGGAGAAGAGAAGACTAGAGGGGTCCGGCTACCATACATTATGCCACCCCACACCATAATCCCAGGAGAAGCACCGGTGTGACGTTCCCTTGTGAATGCCTCTTCATAGCGTTGCCCACGTAGTCTCCAGACCAATCTGTGGCTATCATTGCATCCGAGACAAATGCGGGACTCATCGCTCAAGAGGATAGACCTCCTTTCCAGCCTCCATTGCCGTCTTGCTTTGCACTTTGATAGCTTTTGAGAGCAGTAGCGTGTGGTCAATGGAACACCTGTAGCTGGACGCCTGGCTCTTAGCCCAATGTCGTGCAAACGCCTTCTGATGGTTTGTGTCTGCACTGGTTACCGCCCTAGGCTTCGGATATGATGTCCAATTTCACTTGCAGTACAGAATGGATCACTATGCGCCATTCTTTCAATCAAAAGATCCATCTTTGCGTAGGTTTGCCTCCATGCACCTCTTGCTGTCATTACTGTTTGTTGTTGTTCTCCCAAACTCCGGGACACGCAACATTGAACAGTGTGACATCTTGGCCGGAGTGATAAACCGAGGTCTCTCAGTTCAAGGATTCTGTCTACAGGGGGGGCTGTATGGCGCCGCGAGGCAGTTTTACTGAAATCAATGGGAGGCGTTTTTGACGAGTTTTGTGACGCGGTTTCAGCGTCAAAAAACTCGGCAAAATACTCCGTGTGAACATAGCCTTACACCGGCTGGTATTTTTTGTGACAATCTTAAGTCGGACCAAGGAACTGGGTAAAAATGAAATTCATGGCTAAAACCACAACTATCCGAGTGTAAGGTCAATGCACATGTGACAGTATATTTATCAACAAGCTTCTGGATGATTCACATTTGGAATAATGTTTTATGGAAAGATGAGTCAGAAGTGGAAGTCTACAACACAGGATTTATTATCCTTGTATAAATGACAGCATTCCACAGAATCATGACTGCTTCATTGTACTAAAATAATCTTAAAGGGGGTGTCTAGTTTAGGAAACCAGGTTTCATATACTTAATAATAGGGCATTCTGAGTTAATAGAAGGATGTCCCTCATTCGGGAGTGAAGTCCGGAAAGCAGCTACAAAAAGACTACACACCTTTTTGAGAAGTGGAATGGTAACACCCAGTTGTCAATTTATTCATAAATAACAGGAACGGCGCAAAATAGAGCGCTAAGAAAAGTTTCTCAAGAATTGTTATTTTATTGGGAATATAAGTATTTCCTAAAACAGGGGAAAAGCTAAGGGCAGCCCCACAGTGTAGCATTGCATGTCAGTCATTCAAATAAATGGCCGTCTATGCAATCCATTAACGTGCTAGGTTCACAAGAGCAGGAGCCACTCTTACTGAGCGGCTGTCCATTTTGGTATATAGAGGGGTCCCGAGCAGGGGACCACCCTCTATGATGTACATATGCTTTTATACGGTATATGAATAAAACTTTCCTGGGGGCGGCCATATTGGAGACAAGCACACTTCCTTCCTGTATTTTCTGTCTAGACAGTACAACAAAGTGTGCGCGCTTTATGGCTGCTGAAATGAATGGGAGTAAATTGTATCTGTGTTTAACCCGTATAGTGTTGCTATCCTGCCTTATGTAGGCCTCCAGCAGAACAAGGGGGAATTTACATAGTGTTTTTTGTTAGGAAGAAAAAAATCTTTGTGAAAAAAATCTTTTGAATTGCAAGCGTTTTTGCCCGCATTTTTTTTAGCCATCGAATCTAATAAACACTGCAAAAAAACAGCTCCAAACGAGCGTCGCAGGATTTTTCTGTCTCTTATTGATTTCAATGGGAGGTTAGAGGCGGAAACCGATCAAAGAAAGAGCATGCCACTTCTTTTTCCACGAGCGGCCAAGAGGCACTCGGGGGAAAAAAAGCCTCTGCCTCCCATTAAAATCAATGGTAAGTGGGGCAATTTGGGGCGTTTCTTGGCACTGATTCCCCTGGTGGCTTCCACATCAAAATCAGCGCCATAAAATGCCACCCTTTAATGATAATGAGATAATGTTGAATCCATCCCAGTCTAAACAATAAGCGTATGTTCACATGGCTTATTTACGGACGTAATTCGGGCGTTTTACGCCTCGATTTACGTCCGAAAATGCGCTTCGATAGCGTTGGCAAACATCTGCCCATTCATTAGAATGGGTCTTACGATGTTCTGTGCACACAGGCATTTTTTTTAAGCCCGCTGTCAAAAGGCGGGGCGTAAAAAAGACGCCCGCGTCAAAGAAGTGCCTGTCAATTCTTCAGACGTAAATGGAACCGTTTTCCATGGACTCCATGGAAAACCAGCTCCATTTACGTCCGTAATGGACGCAGCAAAAAGCCCGTAATGGACGCAGCAAAAAGCGCCTCAACATGCCATTACGGCTGAAATTACGGTACTGTTTTCTCCTGAAAACAGCCCCGTAATTTCAGCCATTACGGACGCTGCCGTGTGAACAGACCCTAAAGCTGACAAGTGAGCATCAGGGTATGTTCACATGGCAGCGTCCGTAACGGCTGAAATTACTGGGCTGTTTCCAGGAGAAAACAGCCCCGTCATTTCAGCCGTAACGGCATGTGCAGGCGCTTGAATGCCGCGTCCATTACGGACGTAACTGGAGCTGGTTTTCCATGGAGTCCATGGAAAACGGCTCCATTTACGTCTGAAGAAGTGACATGACACTTCTTTGGCGCGGGCGTCTATTTACGCGCCGTCTTTTGACAGCGACGCGTAAATATACGCCTCGTGTGAACAGACAAACGTCAGTCCATTGCTTTCAATGTGCAGATGTTTGTCAACGCTTTCAAGCCGTAATTTTGGACGTAATTCGGGGGTTAAAACGCCCGAATTACGTCCGTAAATAGGCCGTGTGAACATACCCTTAGAAAGCAGGAGGAAAACGACATTATATTTTTTATGTGGATAATAACAAGATAAATAAATAAAAAGCAACAAAATGTAGAAAAATACATTTTTATAATAAGAACCTGATTTAAGTAATGCCATTTTTGGATGATGTTTTCCTTTTAATCTTAATATTACTTTTAAATGTTCAGGGTGGCAAATTGGCAATAACAGGGGACATCTGGAAGGGGACAAATATATTTTTTCCACCTTTGTACTTTAGATTCAGTAAAGTCCTATTTATTCATGTGAATACTACGCACTTGACTTCTGTTAACTATCATGTATGAAGTTATATTTATTTTGTACACCTGAGCTCACCACTACTGTGAATATATGCATGTGACATTGCCTAACGCTTACAACTGTCAGATGACTCGCATACAGGATGCAATGAATCCACAAGGTGCTCAGCACCAAAACCATCCAAAAACACTATAGTGATCCTGAAACACAGCAGCAGCACTGTAAAAGAATGCAGAATATAGTCATATAAAGAGTGATTACATCTCTTGTGGAATGACTGTCATAGTGGACTAATAATTTTATTAACAATATTATTATAATCTACAAGAGGGTATTTGCGCTTCTTCCAAAAAACTCATTTAGAAAACATTGTACAAATATAAAATAAGTACACATCTGTGTCAGAGCTCCGTTCAGGCGTTCCGTCTGAGCTTTCCGTCAGAGAGTAGCCCTGACTGAAACAAACGGAAACCATAGGTTTCTGTTTTGCATCACTATTGCAAATGGTTTACGTTTGTCTCAGTTGTGCAAGGGTTCCGCCGTTTTAACGGAATGAATATCGTAGTCGACTAGGCTATTGCTTTCGGCAAAACTACGGATCCGGTGCACAACAGAGACAAACGGAAACCATGGGCACCAGATCCGTCACCATTGAAATCAATGGTGATGCAAACGGTAACCTATGGTTTCTGTTTGTGTCAGTTTGTGTCTGTTCAGGGTCCCGTTCTGACAGAAAGCTCAGACGTCACCTCAGAACAGGACCCCAACGCAGATGTGAACGAGGCCTTAATTATCTAGAGCAGAGGTGGGGAACCTTTTTCTGCCAAGGGCCATTTGGATATTTATAACATCATTCGCGGGCCATACAAAATTATCAACTTAAAAATGAGCCTACTATATATGGTCAAACATTTCATTAACTCACCCCTAATGTGATGGCTGGAACTGCTTCTCTTTGGTGAGGCGTGTGATGTTAGCCGGTATCGATGATGTTGCTACTGTGTCGGTCAGTCTGGAGCGCTCGACTCTTTGGTAAGATTTGAAAATACTGCTCGCAGCAGTAAGATGTTCCGACTTACTTACTTAAAGGGGTTTTCCTATCAGGGACATTTATGACTTTTCCACAGGATATGTCATAAATGTCAGACAGATGCGGGTCCCTACCTGTTTCTGTAACTACTAGTTCTATGGGACTTACGGAAACAGCGTAGCTCAGCGATCTTCTTCACCTGCATTAGCCGCAACACAGAGCGGCAGAAAGCAGGAGCCGATTTTTGCAGAGTGGCTTTCTGTTCTGGCTCATAGAAGAGGGTTCCAAGCCCTAGTAGGGCAAATCAACATAATGTGACAACCACCTTTAAGGGATAAATGTACGTGGATATACAACTTCACTCAAATAAACCATGACTTGTATTACCATTAACAAGTAGATCTGTCCTCTCCTCTTAGGCTGGGTTCACACGTGGCGGAATTTCACTTAAATTCCGCTGCGGACACTCCGCAGCGTTAATCCGCAGCGGAGCCGTTTGTCCATTGACTTACACTTTAATTTAGCAGTGTTCGTTTAGACGAGGCGTAAAATTCCGCTGCGGAGCATAGGCTGCGGAGCGGAATTTGGTGTCCGCAGCATGCTCTGTCTGTTGCGGAGCAGTGGCGGACTCATGGCGGAATTTCTCCATTGATTTCAATGGAGATTCTAATTTCCGCAATGAAGTCCGCAGCTGTCATGCACATGTTATGTGTGCTGCGGATCCGTCTTGCTTTTTTAACTTGACATTTCTTCATTCTGGCTGGACCTATGTATTTCTAGGTCTACAGCCAGACTGAGGAAGTCAATGGGGCTCCCGTAATGACGGGAGCGTTGCTAGGAGACGTCAGTAAATAGTCACTGTCCAGGGTGCTGAAAGAGTTAAGCGATCGGCAGTAACTGTTTCTGCACCCGGGACAGTGACTACCGATCCCAATATACATCTATCTGTAAAAAAAAATGAAGTTCATACTTACCGAGAACTCCCTGCTTCTGTCTCCAGTCCGGCCTCCCAGGATGACGTTTCAGTCTAAGTGACGGCTGCAGCCAATCACAGGCTAATAACAGGCTGCAGCGGTCACATGGACTGCCGCGTCATCCAGGGAGGTCGGGCTGGATGCCGAAGGAGGGACGCGTCACCAAGACAACGGGCGGTAAGTATGAATTTCTTTGACTTTCGCAAGGGAAAGTGCTGTCCCTTCTCTCTATCCTGCACTGATAGGGAGAAGGGAAGTACTTTTACCGCAGTCCGCAGCAGCTAGTCCGCATCAATTTACTGCACATTTTGTGCAGATCCGCAGCAGATTCTGTGCGGCATTGATGCGGACAGTTGTGGAGGAAATCCGCCACGTGTGGTCATGCCCTTACTCACCTTGTCCTTACCCCAGTGGTCTCCAGCTGTTAAAACTACAATTCCCAGCAGGCCCTGATAGTCTTCGGCTGTCAGAGCCTGCTTCATACTTAAGTTACACCTCCTCATGTTCATAACTGGATCTGGACCTGCGTCTAGCCTTACCCATAGAGGCAGGTAAGGTCTCCCACTCATTTTACTTTTCTAGTTTTCAATACACAGTAATGGAGACATAACCAACTCTGGTCTATATATCAGTTTCTAGCCTGCTTGCTGATGCTTTCCAGGGAGCATTATTTTTCTACACTGCATAAAGTTATTGCACTAAAAAACAAGCAAAAAGATAATGAAGATGAACGATAAAGATTCTCCATTTTCCATTTACCCTCAATAACTAATGATAGTCAGAGATGGAGTTACTTTAAAGTATATTAGAGAATCGTTCTTAATGCATTCTCTCATATTTTAGCCAAATCTCTAGTATTACTAAATTATTGTCAAAAAATGTTAATATATAAATAATAAACTAAGCAAAAAAAATATTGAGTTGAGGTGCAGTATTCTGTCTGTACACTGATGCCATTATCCTGCTCCCTGTGTAAACTTCAGAATTTCAGCAATCATTTCCTACAGCCTTAACTGAAGCCTCCGTTCATGTACAACATGGTGATCGCACAGGCACTGGAGCTGTGCCCGCCTGATCAACAGCAGGACCCCAGTGGTGATTGATAGGTGTAATGGCCGGGACCAGATAAACCTCATACGCAGTGGCGTAACGACCGCTGTAGCAGCCATAGCGGCTGCTACGGGGCTCGTGGCATGAGGGGACAACCCCTATGGCTGCTACAGCGCGACGCCACTGAACAATATAGCAGAGCAGGGAGGTATCTCCCCGCTCTGCCATTAAAGGGGTTTTTCCTACAAAACACATGTATCCCCTATCCACAGGATAGGGGATACATGTGTGATCACTGGGACCCCCAGCGATAAGGAGAACGGGGGACCGAAATACCCACAAAGTTCTTCATGAGAAACTTCGGACTACCAGGGTCTGTGTCGGCAGCTCCGTACAAATGAATGAAGCATCGGTCGCGATTATGTGCATACGTGACCAGCGCTCCTTTCATTTTTATTGAGCTGACACAGACCCTAGTAGTCTGAGGTTTCTCATGGAGAACTTCGGGGGACTCTCGGTCCCCCGTTCTCCTTATCGCTGGGTGTCCCAGCGATCACACATCCCATGGATAGGGGATACATGTCTTTTGTGAGACAAACCATAGGCTACAGGCCGTTTTTTTTTGGGGGGGGGGGGGGTTGGGGCTGTATGGTGTTATTTACAGGGGGGCTGTATGGCACTATAAACAGGGGGCTGTATGGCGCTATATACAGGGGGTTGTATGGCGTTATATACAGAGGGCTGTATGGTGTTATATACAGGGGGGCTGTATGGTGCTATATACAGGGGGGCTGTATGGTGCTATATACAGGGGGGCTGTATGGCGTTATATACAGGGGGCTGTATGGTGTTATATACAGGGGGCTGTATGGTGCTATATACAGGGGGGCTGTATGGTGCTATATACAGGGGGGCTGTATGGCGTTATATACAGAGGGCTGTATGGTGTTATATACAGGGGGCTGTATGGTGCTATATACAGGGGGGCTGTATGGCACTATATACAGGGAGGGACTGCATGGCGCTATTTACAGGGGGGCTGTATGGCGCTATATACAGGGAGGGGACTGTATTGCGCTATCTACAAGGGGAGCTGTGTGGCAGAATCTACAGGGAGGCACTATCTACAAGGGGGGGTTGTGTGGCACCCAGGGGAGGGGGCCCCAGTCATAAGTTTGCTATGGGGCCCAGTCTTTCCTAGTTACGCCCCTGTTCATACAGCTAAATCGACATAATATTAAAAATGGCAAAAAGCTCAGTTATACTAGTCTAGTATCTACTAGTTATAGGGGAAGCGATGTGCAGACGCACCCTAGAGAGAAACATACAACATGATAGGCAATTGCCATAGTGCAGGAATCGACATAGTTACCAGAGAGCCAAAGGCAAGTCGTTGTAAACCTTCTTTATAATAAATGCAATGATTAGAGGTTATGTTTTATTAATACTATATATACAATTATTCTTTAGGTAGAGTGGGAAAGGCTATTTTCCTGCCATTCGGCAATCAGTCAATGCTATGGGCGCTACATTCGGGATTTGCGTGATATGGGCTCCCAATACAGCCATGTGCCTAAGAGAAGGTTGAGTGTAGGGCTGCCTCTAACAATTATAGAAGGGATTTGGATAAATAGCGAGTTCCCAGTATAGTGTCATTAATGGAAATGCTCCCTTTGGAAGCCGATGGAAACCCATAATGCATTGAACGGGTGTAAGAGATGACTCTGATGAATGCAACCCGCTGTACGTTCGGTTTAGCAGCATTACACAGTAAGTTATTAAGTTATTAAAAAAATTATAATGTTGAAATAATTTTTAAACACAAGATGGTGGAGGACGCTTCAGGCTCCCAGGTGGTGGCGGTCCAGGAGCAATTGTCTTGTTTACCCTGCCTCTAATATGGCCCTGATAGGGGGGGGGGGTTCTAATGACACTTTAAGACATCTATACAAAATTCCCTATTCCCTTAGCCATGAAAGTCACAACCACTGCCATGGGTTTGTACTCGTATCTATGACTTGGGGGTCAGTGTAGCCAGCACTGCATTACATTGTATTTCTAGTGGTAGGTAACAGGACCTACTGGTGGAGATACCAGACAAGGGACAAATCCTCAGTCACCAGGCACAGCAACATACTGACTGTCTCCCGAGACATTTACTGATCTCAGCACCATAAGAAAGTTATTACAGGAACCTCATCTGCATAAGATTTCATTTCATGGGGATGTTACAAAGTGTCAATTGACTTTAACCCCTTCCCACCGCAGCCATTTTTCAGATTTTCATTTTCGTTATTTCCTCCCCACCTTCCAAAAGCCATAACTTTTTTTATTTTTCCGTCGATATAGTACTATGAGGGCTTGATTTTTGCGGGACAAGTTATAGTTTTTCGTAGCGCCATTTATTTTGCCATATAATGAATTAGGAAACGGGAAAAAATTATTTGTTGGGTAGAAAATGAAAAAACAGAGATTCCTCCATAGTTTGTTGCGCTTCGTTTTTACGGAATTCACTGTGCAATTAAAACAACATGTTAGCTTTATTCTGTGGGTCAATACGATTGCGGCGATACCAAATATATATAGTTTTTTTTATATTTTACTACTTTTACATGTAAAAACCGAAGTGTAAAAATGTTTTATTATTTTGTGTCGCCAAATTCCGAGAGCCATAACTTTTTTATTTTCCCGTTGATTAAGCGGTATGAGGGCTTATTTTTTGCGGGATAAGCTGTAGTTTTTAATTATACCATTTTGGTGTACATGCGATGTTTTGATCACTTTTTATTTCATTTTATGTGGGAGATGAGATGACCGTGCGGGTTAAATAATGATATATTGTAATAGTTCAGACTTTTACGGACGCGGCGATAACAGCTATGTTTATTTATTTATTTTTTTACTATGCTCTAGGGGGAAAATGGGAAAAGGGGGGTTTCTTGAAGTTTACATTTTTACAAATTTTTTTTACATAAAAAAAACAACTTTATTTGACTAATTTTTTAATTTTTTTATTAGTCCCCCCTAGGGGACTTCAACCAGCGATCGTTAGATATCTGGCACGATATACTGCAATACTAATGTATTGCAGTATATCGTGATTCTGACAGGCATCTATTATACCCTGCCGGAGGCGGCGCTTAATAGGAGAACAAAGATGGCGGACCTGGGAGACTTCATTAGGCCCCCAAGCAGCCATAGCCATTGCCATCCTTCGAGTGCATTGCGGGGGGAGCGATGAGCTGTTAGAGGGGGTCGCCCCCCTCTTTCTAATGATTTAAATGCTGCGGTCGCTATTGACCCTGGCATTTAACGAGTTAAACGAGCAGGATAGCCCTGGAGCGCGATGCCGCTAGTTACTCTGAAGTGTCGGCTGTAACATACAGCCGACACCAGCATCGTATGGAGCGGGTTCACTCCCTGAGCCCGTTCCATACTTCCCATACCCGACTTTGGCGTATGGATACGTCAAATGTCGGGAAGGGGTTAAGAACATTTATATTTGGGAAGATCATGTTGCTGAGGTTCGGGGAGGTCAGACCCTCCACCAATGTTCTGAATAAATGGTGTTCGTTACCGGTGACCGGCCATTCTTCTAGACTTGCTGAGCCTGCAATGTGCAGTCATATGCATTGTGTACATAGACAGTCCCTGCCCTTCTAATTTACTAGACATTTTCTGCACTGGTTAGACAATGGCGGCTGCTAAATCACAAGGGGCAGGAATTCACAATAGATTTAATGATCAATAAACACTCATTTAAAGTATCCATTTATTGTGGGAATCAGAATTTCACCCCATGCATAAGTGACATTTCAGTTTGCACATTTGGGTGCTTTGGTTCAATTGTCTATCTATCTATCTATCTATCTATCTATCTATCTATCTATCTATCTATCTATCTATCTATCTATCTATCTATCTATCTATCTATCCAATATCTATCTATCTATCTATCTATCTATCTATCTATCTATCTATCTATCTATCTATCTATCTATCTATCTATCTATCTATCTATCTATCTATCTATCTATCCAATATCTATCTATCTATCTATCTATCTATCTATCTATCTATCTATCTATCTATCTATCTATCTATCTATCTATCTATCTATCTATCACTTTTCTATTTATCTGTCTACTATCTATCTATCTATCTATCTATCTATCTATCTATCTATCTATCTATCTATCTATCTATCTATCTATCTATCTATCATCTATCTATCTATCTATCTATCTATCTATCTATCTATCTATCTATCTATCTATCTATCTATCTATCTATCTATCTATCTGTCTGTCTGTCTATCATCTATCTATCTATCTATCTATCTATCTATCTATCTATCTATCTATCTATCATCTATCTATCTATCTATCTATCTATCTATCTATCTATCTATCTATCTCATATCTATCTATCTATCTATCTATCTATCTATCTATCTATCTATCTATCTATCTATCTATCTATCTATCTATCTATCTATCTATCTATCTATCTATCTCATATCTATCTATCTATCTATCTATCTATCTATCTATCTATCTATCTATCTATCTATCTATCTATCTATCTATCTATCATTTTTCTATTTATCTGTCTACTATCTATCTATCTATCTATCTATCTATCTATCTATCTATCTATCTATCTATCTATCTATCTATCTATCTATCTATCTATCATTTTTCTATTTATCTGTCTACTATCTATCTATCTATCTATCTATCTATCTATCTATCTATCTATCTATCTATCTGTCTGTCTGTCTGTCTATCATCTATCTATCTATCTATCTATCTATCTATCATCTGTCTATCTATCTATCTATCTATCTATCTATCTATCTATCTATCTATCTCATATCTATCTATCTATCTATCTATCTATCTATCTATCTATCTATCTATCTATCTATCTATCTATCTATCTATCTATCTATCATTTTTCTATTTATCTGTCTACTATCTATCTATCTATCTATCTATCTATCTATCTATCTATCTATCTATCTATCTATCTATCTATCATTTTTCTATTTATCTATCTATCTATCTATCTATCTATCTATCTATCTATCTATCTATCTATCTATCTATCTATCTATCTATCTATCTACTATCTATCATTTTTCTATTTCTCTGTCTATCTATCTATCTATCTATCTATCTATCTATCTATCTATCTATCTATCTATCTATCTATCTATCTATCATCTATCTATTTCTCTATCTATCTATCTATCTATCTATCTATCTATCTATCTATCTATCTATCTATCTATCTATCTATCTATCTATCTATCTATCTATCTATCTATCCATCTATTTATCTATCTATCTATCGACAAACTAAAAACATAAAACAGCAACAGTAATAATTGTAGTAGTAATAATGATATTAATTATAATAACAACAATAATAAATGACTAAACATATATTAGTTTTAGAACATATTATACATTTTTATGAATGTAATAATAATAATAATAATAATAATAATAATAATAATAATAATAATAATAATGTAATCATTGTCATATTACTATTATACTATAATTTCACATCATTGCCATTACCTGACATCATATTACTTCATTACAGAGATACCATGTACATTTTAAGCTGAGTAAATAGATACCCTCAGTATTGAGGAGCCTTCACATCTGTACCCATCATCACCCCTGCGCATGGCAGGATGGGGGCAGCTGTTTTACATAAGACAGATGTTATACCGGTCAAATTTTTTTGTTTTACTAAAGTTTGCACTGCCGAAGAACATGTTGCAGTAAGTGCATCGCACAGCAAGCAGACTGTGCCCACAGAGGGCACCGTGCCAGCGGTTATCAGTCAGTGCGGGCATGATAAGCAGTGCGCGTACCTGGGTGACTGTACTCCACATTAACCATGCTGCTGGTTTGCAGAACTGTCGCTGTTTCGGCTGCCTGCTGGGGATGGCATGGAGGTGGCAGATGCAGGCACTAAGAGGGCAGACGGAATTCCAGTTTAGAGAAGCCACCACACCTCTTCCATGCAAGCCAACATCCTGCGCCTCTGGCCGGGGGCCAATGCAAACCACCTATTTGCATAGCATGAGTGAGCCAGGGGAGGAGGAAGCAGGGATAGGAGCAGCTGGCAGCTGGGCACCTTCACAGCCCATTTGTGAGGTCGACACCTGTCTCTGCCCGCTCTGCACCTACCACCTGTGCGGCCTGATGTCTGACAACACTGCCACCTAGTGGCCAAAATACGGAATTATCAGCAGGTGCAATAATCACCATCATAATAATAATACTGCTAGCTGCAGGGAAATAGAACTGCCTGTT
The DNA here is from genome assembly GCF_050947455.1 of Rhinoderma darwinii. Lineage (NCBI taxonomy): Eukaryota > Metazoa > Chordata > Amphibia > Anura > Rhinodermatidae > Rhinoderma > Rhinoderma darwinii. The sequence continues at coordinate 81,015,661 of NC_134696.1, read as the reverse complement.
CCTCCCTAAAAAACAACCAATACCCTCAGCACATCTGGTCTAAAGCTGCTCACTGTCTAAATATCTATAAATAAAAGACAATGAAAATCTATCAAACTTGTAGGGGTCATGTTTTAATATGATTGATGGCTCAGATGTTACATATTGTGGCTATTAACAATTATTCACTGTGAGTCCCAAATAATCCCAACAATATTTGATCATTTATGTCTGCAAATCAGAACTGCCATGTCTATGGTCAGCTTAAAGGGCATGTCCACCTTCACAACCTTTATTTCAGTTGTTATAATGAACAATGAAGCAACTTTGAAAAATCTGTTGTTATGTGTTTACAGCTCCTATGCAGACCAATGTGTCTCTGCGGTAAAAGGCTACAAACAAACCCTGTGTACTCTGATCCTGCAGTCCTTCTCCCTTCCATCTGTCACCTACTTCTTAACCCCATAAGGACTGGTCTATTTTGTGCCTTCAATTTTTGTGTCGGCGCATTCCAAGTGCCATCATTTTTTATTTTTCCATTGACGTAGTCGCACGTGTTGTAGTTTTTTATTGTCAGGATTTTGAAGTACATATAATTTATTCAATAACTTCATTTGGGGGGGGGGGGTGGAACAAGAAAACATCAATTTCACCATTGTTCCTTATGCAGCTTATTTATGTTTTTTATATTGTTTACACCGTATGAACAACTTGATAATTATTTGCAGAGATTAATATTATTATTTTTTTTGGTACTTTCGCAAATGTGTTATAGAAAGTGAAGAGCCATAACTTTTTTCTATTCAAGTTGAGACAGACGTATGAGGGCTTAGCTTTTGCAGACTAAGTTGTTGTTTTTATTAGCACATTAAGGGCAGATTTACACGACCGTGTGCGCTTTGCACACGCAAAAAACCCGGTGTTTTGCGTGCGCAAAAGGCACTTATCAGCTCCGTGTGTCAGCCCCGTATGATGCGTGGCTGCGTGATTTTCGCGCAGCCGCCATCATTATGACACTCCGTTTGGATGTTTGTAAACAGAAAAGCACGTGCTGCTTTTCTGTTTACATTTAGGCTGGGTTCACACGACCTATTTTCAGACGTAAACGAGGCGTATTATGCCTCGTTTTACGTCTGAAAATAGGACTACAATACGTGGGCAAACATCTGCCCATTCATTTGAATGGGTTTGCCGACGTACTGTGCAGACGACCTGTCATTTACGCGTCGTCGTTTGTGACTGCCTCGGCAAAGAAGTGCAGGACAATTCTTTGCAACGTAATTTGAGCCGTTCTTCATTGAAGTCAATGAAGAGCAGCTCAAGATTACAAATGTCACAGACGCCTCGCATAATACGAGGAGGAGCATTTACGTCTGAGACGAGGCAGCTGTTTTCTCCTGAAAACAGTCTGTCTTTTCAGACGTAAAAGCCTCTCATCGTGTGCACATACGCTCAGAGTTTGACAGCTGTTGCGCGAATCACGCTCGTCCCACGGAAGTGCTTCCGTGTGGCATGCGTGATTTTCACGCACCCATTGACTTCAATGGGTGCGTGATGCGCTAAATACGCACAAAGAACGGACATGTCGTGAGTTTTTCGCAGCGGACTAACGCTGCGTCAAAATCACGCAACTGTCTGCACGACCCCATAGACTAATATAGGTCCGTGAATAAGCCCTCAGGCCCAGTCCACATTACGTTTTTTGGCGCTGATTTTGACACAGAAACCGCGTTGAAATCAAAGTAAAAAAACAGCCAAAACCGCCTCCCATTGATTTCAATGGGAGGCAGAGGTGTTCCTTTTCCCAAGCGGCTTTTAGCCGCTCGCGAGAAAAGAGAGCGGCATGTCCATTCTTTCCGCGGTTCCGCCTCTGACCTCTCATTCAAATCAATGGGAGCCGGAGAAAGCGTTTTCCGTGGCGTTTTCTGCCCGCAGCCTTCAATGGAGCAAAAAAGGAGCGGAAACCGGGGCAAGAAAGTGCTGGCAGGTCAACATCTGCCTGATTTTTTCTGCCTGCAAAATACTCCGTGTGAACAGGGCCTTTGGGTTACATATGAAATATTATTTAACTTTTATACATTTTTTGGGGGGTTAAATGGGGAAATAAAACAGCAAATGTGCCATCATTTTTTGGATTTTTTTGTTACACCATGCGGAGAAATTATATATTAACCTTATTCTATCAGTCGTTATGATTGCAGTGGACCCTAAAATAGTATATTTTTAAATAATTAAAAAAAAATTCATTACATTTTTTTTTCAACTTTATTAAATTTCAATTATATTTTTGTCCCACTACCGGACTTGAAGTTGTGATTTCTTGATTGCTGACATAATGCTTTGAAATACTTAAATGGACAGTAACTTCTCAAACATCTTGCTGATGTAATAGTAAACCTGATATATATCAACTTACCACGGATTACAGTAGCAGCCATGTGGATGAGATTTGTTCTGTTACGGATGTTCACAGTGGATTTCACACTTTTCAATGTAGAAGGGGGTGAAATCCACAATGAATCCGCAGCAAAATCTGCATATAACGTGCGGATTTTGCTGCAAATGTGCTGTGGATGTGCTATAAAAAAATTCTGCAACAAATCGTCTATGTGTATGGGTATCCTAAGACCTTGTTCATATGGCAGAATTTTACATGCTGATTCTGATGCGTTTTCCGTGTCGGAATCAGCGTGAAAAATGCTTGTAATAAGATTCCCATTGTTTTCAGTGGGAAACCGCTCCTTTGTTCATACTAGGTAGAATTTTCAGTGGTCGAAATTCTAAAACCACCTCGCTAAAAAAAGAAGTGACATGTCACTTGGTGATGCGGTCTCCACAGCGTATTCCGCTTGCAGAAATGCAGACTGCAAAATTGCAGCAGAAATCCAAGGCATCGAATTCAGCGTTTTTGACGCGTTGCAGTTCCGTGTGTCATCAGTGTTTGCTGCGTGGCTGCGTGATTTTCGCGCATATGCCATCCTTATGACACGCGGTTTTGATGTTTAGAAAAAGAAATGAAGGAAGTGCTTTTTTTTTCCCCTTCATTTCTTGATCTACTGTTGCGCGAATCACGCGCGACACACGGAAGTGCTTCTGTGTGCTGCGCGTGATTTTCACGCACCCATTGACTTCAATAGGTGCGTGATGCACAAAAAACGGCCAAGTATAGGACATGTCGTGAGTTTTACGCAGCGGACACACAATGTGTGAAAAACACGGAATGTCTGAACGGCCCCATTGACTAACATAGGTCCGTGTGAAAATCACACGCGTATAACGGACGTGAACTACGCTCGTGTAAATAAGGCCTAAGGGTAGCTACACACTAAGGCCTTATTTACATGAGCGTATTTAACGTCCGTGATACGCGCGTCGCACGGACCTATGTTAGGCAATGGGGCCGTTTAGACATTCCGTGATTTTTACGCAGTGTGTGTCCGCTGCGTAAAACTCACGACATGTCCTATACCTTGGCGTTTTTCTCGCATCACGCACCGATTGAAGTCAATGGGTTCGTGAAAATCGCGCACAGCACATGGAAGCACTTCCGTGTGTCGCGCGTGATTTACGCTACAGTTGTTAAATAAATGAAGGGGAAAAAAAAGCACCACATTGTTTGCAGTTTCTAAGCATCGAAACCGCATGTCATAAGGATGCCATATGCGTGTAAATCACGCAGCCACGCACCAAACACTGATGACACACGGAACGGCAATGCGCGCAAAACGCTGCATTTTTTGCGGCCGTAAAATGCACACGTTTGTGTGAATTTCGCCTTATCAGATTTGTTGCAGATTTTTCGGCAAATTTTCAAAAAATTTTACATTCAAAAAGGTGAAATCTGCAGTGAACATCCAGAACAGACGCAGCATGCTGCAAGTTTAAAAATCTGCAGCAAGCTCTGAATTCCGTGCAAAAAATGTACTGCAGCGTGTGGATGACATTTTTTAAGTCTTCCGCTGCAGATTTTCTGCCTACAAATCTGGATGGAAAATCCGCAAAAAATCTGCTACGTGTGCTGGAAGCTTAGGGTTAAATCATAAAATTCTTTCTGCCTTCAGCCAAAAGTAGGGATAGCTTAGAAGCTTACTGGAAACTTCTAGGGTATGTTCACACGGCTTATTTTCAGCCGTTTTTCGGGCCGTAAGCGCCCCAAGAAAGTCTGAAAATACGGAAGCTGAAGGCCTCTAAACATTTGGCCATTGATTTCAATGGTAAAAATTGTGTTTTGTTCCGATGGGGCGTTTGTTTTTTTACGCAGCTGTTTGAAAAACAGAGCGTAAAAAAACCGCCCCGTAAAAGAAGTGCATGTCACTTCTCGAGTCATTTTTAAAGCCGTCTTTCAGTGGGTCAATAGAAAAACAGCTCCAAAACGTCTGAAAATCAGAGACTGTTTTCCCTTGAAAATAGCTCCGTATTTTCCAGCCATTTTTTGTTTAGTGCGTGAACATACCCTTATTTTTAGCCATTTTTCGGGCCGTGCATGTCACTTCTTGAGCCGTTTTTGGAGCCATTTTTCATTCGGTCAATAGAACAGCTCAAAAAACGGACACAAAAAACTCATTAAAAAACTTTTGTGGTTTCAAAAACGGCTGAAAATCAGGGGCTGTTTTCCCGTATTTTACAGCTGTTTAGGGTATGTTCACACGCAGTGTTTTCAGACGTAATTCGGCCGTTTTACGCCTCGAATTACGCCTTAAAAATCGCCCTTAATACACCTACAAACATCTGCCCATTGCTTTCAATGGGTTTTACGATGTTCTGCTTCCACGAGCCTTAATTTTACTCGTCGCTGTCAAAATACGGCGCGTAAAAAGATGCCTGCGAAAAAGAAGTGCATGTCACTTCTTGGGACGTTTTTGTAGGCGTTTTTCATTGACTCCATTGAAAAACAGCTAAGGGTATGTTCACACGACAACGCCAAAAACGTCTGAAATTACGGTGCTGTTTTCAGGAGAAAACAGCTTCTGAATTTTAGACGTTTTTACAAGTGCACGCGTTTTTCGCGGCGTCTTTTACGGATGTAATTGGAGCTGTTCTTCATTGGAGTCAATGAAAAACGGCTCCAATTACGTCCCAAGAAGTAAAAAACGACGTAGTGTCCCCCCCAATTCATAACCAGCCAGATACAATAAAGCCACAGCCTAGCATTACCGGAAAAAAACGTACGCTCACCAATAGCAGACTTCTGTCTTCTCCCGTGTGCCACAATAGAAACTAGAGGTCAATGAACAGTTATTAATAATTCTGGCGCATCATGGAGGTCCCGTGCACTAGAAAATGCTAATGAAGGGACCCCTAAAGTGACAGAGTCCATGCATTAGCTATGTGACCGGGGTTACTAGCGGTCACATTGAAAGCAGGTCAGTGACCTACTTTCAATGTGACCGCTGTTAACCCCGTCACATTGAGTTCTCTATTCATAAGACATTGATGGACTATCCTCAGGAAGTCCGACTCCCGACACCCCCACCGATCAGCTGCCTTGAAGGATAATTTTTCATTCCTTGCTCCTACTGTGAATCGCTAGCTAGATGGCTATTCACAGTAGGAATGGGGACTGAAGGGAAAGCAGCAGCTTAAAAGCGCCGCTGATCCTTCAAAGCCACCTATCAGCTGTTTTGAAGGATTAGCCGTGCTTCTACGCCGCTGCTTCTTCATTCCTTGCTCATACTGTGAATCGCCCTCTACCGGTGGTTCACTGTATTACAGCCTTCTCCCAAGGCGGCGGAATGAAGGAGCAGCGGCGTATTAGCAGTGGCTTATTGATCCTAATGTGAATCGCCGTGTAGCGGCGGTTCACAGTATTACAACCTTCTCCCATTCAAGTGAATGGGAGAAGGCTGTAATACTGTGAACCGCCGCTACACTGCGTTTCACAGTAGGAGTTGGGACTGAAGAGTGCAGCGGCGTATTAGCGCCGCTGTTCCCGCAAAACATGAATTCCTGCATTCACAGCAGGTGGGACCCGGCAATTTATTTGAATTTGCGGCAGCTCCTGCAATGACTGCATGGGCTGCCGCTCTTCAATAAAATGGAAACCTTCCCCCTTGAATCGGAGGGTTGCTGTGTACTGCGCATGCCACAGAGCACGCACAGTTCACAGTAAGGCGGGATTCACACGACCGGGTCGTTCCCGAGCCCGAGTGTCGGCCGGTAAAATCTGCCATTTTGCCCGGCCGGTTTGCATTAAGTTTTGCATCCGTGCCGGGCCGGGCAGATACGGACAGTGACATCAGCAGCAACTCCTGAAGGGGAATCCCCATGTGTTCGGGGATTCCGCTTCAGGAGTTTCCCCTGATGTCACTGCCCAGATATGGACAGAGACATCAAGCGCTCTGTCCAGGAGCGGAATCCCCGAAAACACAGGGATTCCGCTCCTTCAAGGAGCTAAAGTGCGGCTAGCACATAGCAGAGCGGGGAGATACCTCCCTGCTCTGCTATAGTGGCGTCGCTGCAGTAGTAGCAGCCGCAGCAGCAGCAGCTGCAGCTGCTAGTGGCGCCATCGAAGGTGTCGCCGGGCCAGGGTGCTTTTAACAAGCAGGGGAAGGGAGCCAGCGCAGCGCTCCCTTCCACCTGCTGTACACCCCGGCCCTGCCACACAGTGTACAGCGATGCCATTCGTCAGAATGGCATCAACTCCTCCTCCTCCTCACATGCACTCTGCGCTGTGAGGAGGAGGAGATAGAGCGCAAGCTCGGAAAACCCGGCCATCACTCGGGACACATCCCGGTGATGGCCGTGTATTACCCGGCCCCATAGACTTCTATGGGAGCCGGGCGGCCGGGTACCCGGGCGTAGATAGAGCATGTCCTATTTTTTGATGGCCGGTTTTCCCGGCCGTCAAAAAATCGGTCGTGTGAATAGCCCCATTAGGGGTCTATTATTCCTAATGCAGCCGGGTGCCGGCCGATTTATGAACGGCCGGCAACCGGCCGGGAAACCCTGCCATGTGAATGAGGCCTTAGGGGTCTATTATTCCTAATGCAGCCGGGTGCCGGCCGATTTATGAACGGCCGGCACCCGGCCGGGAAACCCTGCCGTGTGAATGAGGCCTTAAAAAGGCACCAGCATAAGAGATAGGGTCAGCTCTTGTCCCTAGTCTCCTATGCTATGGGTATGCTGTAGAGTACCTGTGTATGTATCGTGAAGAGACATATACACAGATGCTAATAAAGATGGCTGCCCCCACAAAAGTAAAAACACACAAATAAATAAAGTTACATTAGGGAACACATTAAAATAATAAAAAAATAAAAAAATGGGCCCATAACTTAAAACACATCAAATAAAAAAAAAAATTATGACACCTTTCCTTTAAGTCTATGCATGGGATTTAAAAAGTAATTAGGGTCCATCCCTACTCAGTTTGAATGCTTATGCCAGCTGGGCACCACCACTAATGGCCTTATTTCTGCTATCTATAACATTCTCCTAAATCCAACTCCTGACCAATTGCCCAGACACTCAAAGGGTATGTTCACACACCCTAATTACGGACGTAATTCGGGCGTTTTTGCCCCGAATTACGTCCGAAAAATACGCCTCGATAGCGTTGACAAACATCTGCCCATTGAAAGCAATGGGCTGACGTTTGTCTGTTCACACGAGGCGTATATTTACGTGCCGCTGTCAAATGACGGCGCGTAAATGGACGCCCGCGTCAAAGAAGTGACCTGTCACTTCTTGGGGCGTAATTGGAGCCGTTTTTCATTGACTCCAATGAAAAGCAGCGCCAATTACGTCCGTAATTGACGCGGCGTTCAAGCGCCTGCACATGCCGTTACGGCTGAAATTACGGGGATGTTTCCTCCTGAAAACATCCCCGTAATTTCAGCCGTTACGGACGCTGTCGTGTGAACATACCCAAAGGCTGGGTTCACACGACCTATTTTCAGACGTAAATGAGGCGTATTATACAATATGTCGGCAAACATCTGCCCATTCATTTGAATGGGTTTGCCGACGTACTGTGCCGACGACCTGTCATTTACGCGTCGTCGTTTGACAGCTGTCAAACGACGACGCGTAAAATGACTGCCTCGTCAAAGAAGTGCAGGACACTTCTTTAGACGTTTTTGGAGCCGTTTTCTCATAGACTCCAATGAAAACAGCTCCAAAAACGGACGTAAAAAACGCCGCGAAAAATGGAGCTGTTTTCATTGGAGTCTATGAGAAAACGGCTCCAAAAACGTCCAAAGAAGTGTCCTGCACTTCTTTTGACGAGGCTGTATTTTTACGCGTCGTCGTTTGACAGCTGTCAAACGACGACACGTAAGGTATGTTCACACGACAGCGTCCGTAACGGCTGAAATTACGGGGATGTTTTCAGGAGGAAACATCCCCGTAATTTCAGCCGTAACGGCATGTGGAGGCGCTTGAACGCCGCCTCAATTACGGACGTAATTGGCGCTGCTTTTCATTGGAGTCAATGAAAAACGGCTCCAATTACGCCCCAAGAAGTGACAGGTCATTTCTTTGACGCGGGCGTCCATTTACGCGCCGTCATTTGACAGCGGCGCGTAAATATACGCCTCGTGTGAACAGACAAACGTCTGCCCATTGCTTTCAATGGGCAGATGTTTGTCAACGCTATCGAGGCGTATTTTATGGACGTAATTCGGGGCAAAAACGCCCGAATTACGTCCGTAATTAGGGTGTGCGAACATACCCTTAATGACAGGTTGTCTGCACTTTGAGCTCCAGCACCGTATCCTATTTAATCCATTGTTCCCAAGTTCATCGCCGGGTGTTGCTGCATCTACCTTCCGGCAAAACCCGGCGTGGAAATCCCCGGCCAGAGCATTGCCGACACTCTGGCCGGGGAGCAGGATCGGAATTTAGTGCCCCCCATAACCCTCTGTAGATAGCGCTACCCTCCCTGTAGATAGCGCCACTGTAGCTCCCTCTAGCAGCAGAATCCCCGGCCAGAGAAATGCCGACGCTGTGGTCGGGGAATCCCTCAAGGAGGAGCCCTTGATTCCACAGTCAATATATGGACAGTGACGTCAGGGGCTACTCCTAGAACTGAATCCCCTGCCAGAAGAGCATCACAAAACACTCTGGCCGTAGATTCCGCTTCTAGAGGTAACTGCTGACGTCACTCTCCATATATGACTATGTCATTAAGGGCTCCTCCTGGAGGAAATCTCCGTCCACAGTGTCGGAAATGCTCTGGCCAGGGATTCTTCTGCTAGAGGCAGCTTTAGTGACGCTATCTACAGGGGAATGGGGTAGCGCTGTATACAGTGTGGGTAGCGCTATCTACAGGGGAGCGCTGTATGGCGCTATCTACAGGGGGCGATGTGTGGTGCCATCTACAGGAGCGCTGTGTGGCGCTATCTAATGTGGCATTATCTACAGAGGGCACTGCAGCATTATCTACATGGGGGTGTGTGGCACTATCTACAGAGGGCACTGTGACATTATCTACAGGTGGTGTGTGGCACTATTTAAAGAGGGCACTGCGGCATTATCTACAGGAGGGTGTGACACTATATACAGAGAGCAGTGTGGCACTATCTACAGAGGGAACTGTGGCATTATCTACAGGGTGTGTGTGGCACTATAAACAGATGGCACTGCAGCATTACCTACAGAGGGCACTGTTTCATTATCTACACATGAAATACAACTGTTTTTAAAAATTCATCAAAAAACGGAAACACGGAATAGATACAAAACGGGCATCAAAAACGGAGCCTAGACAGACGTTTTTAATGGACAATACCCGGACCCTGTTGTGTGAATAGAAACAACAGCAATCCCTGCGTGGTGTGGGGTGGGTAGGAGATGTAGGGTGGGATTGTGTAGCTGAAAAGGCGCCAAAAACTAGCTACTCTCTAAAGTTATGGTGAGTGTTTGGCGTTTTTGCAGGTTCACAAGGCTGCTCCGAAGATCTGATCTGAGGTGAGTGGACAGCAGCTGCCTTCTGGGCTCTCCCTCTCGGCGCCGGCCTCAGCGCTGCACTGAATATGACACACGTGACATTACAATGTGTGTGTCAGACTTCAGTGTAGCGCTGAGGGTGTAGCAGAGAAGGAGAGCCCTGACATGGTACACAACATGTATCTAATCTATCATGCATACAATCTATCACAAACTATGCACCACTCTGATAAAATTGGCACATTTTCAGACCCTAGACCACCTTTTTGTTGGACAATTGTGATAAAAACTGATGGTAAAAACAGATGGTAAAAACCGATGACAACTGATGGTTTTGTAGTAAAAATTGTGAAAAAGCCTAAGGGCCTGTTCACATCACCGCTCATTTCCGTTCCGGGGTTCCGTCGGAGGTTTCCGTCGGGTGAAACCGCAACGGAAAGTGAAAGTGAAAGCACAGCTTCCGTTTCAGTCACCATTGATCTCAATGGTGACGGACACATCGCTAATGGTTTCCGTTCGTCACCATTCCGGCAGTTTCTGTTTTTTTGTATCAGTTTTTGCATTAGTTGTAATCACTTGAGAGAAAAAAAAATTATGCTGATGCAACTGATAAATGTGAAAACACCCTCAGGCCGGATTTACACAAGCGTGTGCGTTTTGCGCGCGCAAAAAACACTGCGTTTTGCGCGTGCAAAAGGCACTTAACAGCTCCGTGTGTCATTACCATATGATGCGCGGCTGCGTGATTTTCACGCAGCCGCCATCATTATGACACTCTGTATGTTTGTAAACAGAAAAGCATGTGGTGCTTTTCTGTTTTCAATCATACTTCTTACTGCTGTTGCGCGAATCACGCGCGTCCCACGGAAGTGCTTCCGTGTGAGGCGTGTGATTTTCACGAACCCATTGACTTCAATGGGTGCGTAATGCGCGAACAGCGCAGAAATGTAGGACATGTCATGCGTTTCACGCAGCGGACACATGCTGCGTGAAAATCACGGATTGTCTGCACGGCCGCATAGGCGAACAAAGGTCTGTTCGTGTAAATCCACCCTTAGGGTATGTTCACACACAGAGTCAAAAACGTCTCAAAATACGGAGCTGTTTACAAGAGAGATCAGCTCCTGATTTTCAGAAGTTTTTTGTGCCACTCGCGATTTTCGCAGCGTTTTTCGAGCTTTTTTCAATAGAGTGTATGGAAAACGGCTCCAAAAACGTCCCAAGAAGTGTCCTGCACTTCTTTTTCACTGCCGTTTTTTTAGCCGTAAAACACACAGCGAAAAACGCTCTGTTGGAACAGAACGCCGTTTTCCCATTGAAATCAATGGGCAGATGTTTGGAGGCCTTCTGCTTCCCATTTTTCGGCCGTTTTTCGGGCGTTTACGGCCCGAAAATAGGCTGTGTGAACATGCCCTTACATGCAGCGGTGGGAGGGGTATTTTGGAAGACTGATTTCAGCTGCCACATGGCAAACTATTTGGAGGAGAGCTGCCAAAACCTCGGTATACACAATTTACAGGGAAAACCAATATAAAATGTTGATGCACTGGTACCATACACCTGATTTCCTTCACTACCTGAACCCAACAATCCCTGCTACTTGCTGGAGATGTAAAAATGCTAGGGGGTCTTTGTTTCAAATTTTTTGGGAATGTCCAGGAATAGGATCCTTTTGGGATGAAGTTAAACAACTCATATTCAATATACTTCAATTAGGCATCCTGTTGGATCCTTTATCGTACCTGTTGAATGTCCTGCCGTCCCAATAGGGAAGCCTTCCCTAGCATTTCTTTTGCACATTTTGACAGTGGCCAGATGTTTCAGAACTCGCTGCTGGAAACAGCCCGGCCCTCCCATGCTCACTGACTTATACACCAGGATTAAAGATATTAGATGTCTAGAACATCTTACTGATTTTTGATCGCCTAGAGGATTACTCGAAAATTTGGCACCTGTGGGATGTGTTTTCTAATACATATCATTTGTAGATAGTGACAATTGCCCTCCCTACCTTTTTCTGACTATAGTAGTAGGTCAGGATACCCTGCAATCCCTACCCTTTTGTCCCTATTATATTCCATGTTTCGCTGCGTGTCTCTTCTGTTTTTCATCATGCTGCTCATCAAAAAAGCAAGACGCTCTCTTTCTGGTATGTTTTTACTGTTTATATGCCGTAGATATGCTTAACTTGAATTGATGTGATAATTGCAGTACTATATTGATGTGATTATCTACCTACCTTGTTCACGGTTATTACTGCAGCGCATTACTTGCTTCCTTTTATTTCTTTTATTTTTTTTATTGTTTTTCTCTTTACATTGTAACTAAAAAACCCTTTTGAAGAAAAAGTAATTAGGGAGCAATTGTGGGGGGTAAACGAGAAGAAAGCTAATTTATTAAACATTTTTTTCACCACTGTGTTTGCAGGGGAATAAAGTAAACTCTCCAATAAATGTGACCTGTCTAACCCAGGAAGAAGTGCAGTGCCACCTTAACCCCTTCCTGCCATTTTTCGAATTTAAATTTTCTTTTTTTCCTTCCCAACTTCCAAAGCCATAACTTCTTCATTCCTCCGGCGATATAGCCCTATGAGGGCTTAATTTTTGCGAGTCGAGTTGTTCTTTTTCATGGAACAATTTATTGTACCATATATTGTACTAGGAAATGGGAAAAATACTCTTTGTGGGGTAGAAAATGAAAATAACAGCGATTCCTCTATTGTATTTTGCACTTCGGTTTTATAGAGTCCCCCATGCAATTAAAACAACATGTTAACTTTGTTCTGCGAGTCAATACAATTATGGCGATACCAAATTGATATAGTTTTTTTTTTAGTTTTTTTACGACTTTTGTATTAAAAATAAAAAAGTGTAAAAAATTAAATTTATTACAGCTGACACCCTGCTGTAATGGCAAGGACCGGAGCTAGTCTCGGATCTGACCGATTAACCCCTCAGAAGCTGTGCTCAATAGAGATCGCAGCATCTGAGGAGTTTTTAGCGATCGCTGTGGTGCCGATTTTTGGCATGGAAACCGGAGGCGTAACAATAGCCTCCGTGTCTGCCTACTATGGAAGCCTATGAGGACACGCCCCCAGCGGGTCCTCATAAGCTTGCTGTCAGTGTATGACTGACAGCTCTAATTCGTAACATACGTAGTGCAGTGTATTAGAATAGAGATCAGCGGTGCAGGCCTTCAAGTCCCCTAGTGGGACAAAAAAAAAGGTTAAAAACAGTTAATAAAAATGTTATAAAAAAGTTAAAGTTTCAAGTTAAAAACCCCAAAATTGACTTTTTTCCCCATAATAAGGCTTGTGATTGGAAAATAAAAAAAATAAAAAATAAATATACATAATTGGTATCGCCGCGTCCGTAACGACCCAAACTATAAAACCATGATGTCAATTATCCCACATGGTGAGTGCCGTAAAAAAACAAAAAACAAAAACAATGCCAGAATCGCTGTTTTTAGGTCCCATCTCCTCCCAAAAATGGAATAAAAAGTGATCAAAAAGTCACATTTACTCCAAAATAGTACCAATAAAAACGATAGCCCGTCCCAAAAAAAAAGCTTTTACCACGCAAAAATAAAAAAAGTTACAGGCCTTAGAATATGGCGATACAGAAAACAAATAATTATTTTTAACCCGTTAGTGACCGACCCATCGTGTTTCTACGTCGGTCACTAACGGGCCTTATTCCGATGCCATAGACTTTTTACGTCGCGGCATCGGAATAAGTAAACAGAGCAGGGAACTGTCAGATCTCCCTGCTCTCAGCTGCTAGAGGCAGCTGAGGGCTGGGAGCGTCCCTGCTCTGCCGTGTGAGATCGATATTAGTATCGATCTCACACGTTTAACCCCTCAGATGCGGTGCTCAATAGCGAGCACCGCATCTGAGTGGTTTTGGAGAGAGGGAGGGAGCTCCCTCTCTCTCCCACCGACACCCGGCGATACGATCGCCGAGTGTCTGTGTCTCTAATGGCAGCCGGGGGTCTAATAAAGGCCCCCAGGCTGCCTGGAGTGAATGCCTGCTAGATCATGCCGGAGGCATGACCTAGTAGATGCCTGTCCGTGTTAAACGGACACGCATTAATACACTGCAATACAAAAGTATTGCAGTGTATTATAAATGCGATCGCAGAATTGCATATGATAGTCCCCTAATGGGACTAGTAAAAAAGTGAAAAAAAAGTTTAATAAAGTTAATTTAAAAAAAAATGTGAAAAAAAAATGAAAAACCCAGCTTTTGCCCTTACAAAATGCTTTACTATTAAAAAAACAAAATAAAGTTAAAAAGTTACACATATTGCACTTCTTTTGACGAGGCTGTATTTTTACGCGTCGTCGTTTGACCGCTCTCAAACGACGACGCGTAAATGACAGGTTGTCTTCACAGTACGTCGGCAAACCCATTCAAATGAATGGGCAGATGTTTGCCGACATATTATAGCCCTATTTTCAGACATAAAACGAGGCATAATACGCCTCGTTTACGTCTGAAAATAGGTCGTGTGAACCTAGCCTAAGGCTCAGAGCCCATTTTTCAAATCTGACATATTTCACTTTATGTGGTAATAACGTCGGAATGCTTAAACCTATCCAAGCGATTCTGAGATTGTTTTCTCGTGACACATTGGGCTTTATGTTAGTGGTAAAATTTGGACGATATATTCAATGTTTATTGGTGAAAAATTGCAAAATTTAGAGAAAATATATAAAAAATAGAATTTTTCTGAATTTAAATGCATCTGCTTGTAAAACAGACGGTTATACCATCCAAAATAGTTACTAGTTCACATTTCCCATATGTCTACTTTAGATTGGCACCGTTTTTTGAACATTCTTTTATTTTTCTTGGACGGTACAAGGCTTAGAACATAAACAGCATTTTCTCATATTTTTAAGAAAATTTCAAAAGCCTTTTTTTAAGGTACCTGTTCAGTTCCGAAGTGGCTTTGAGGGGCCTATGTATTAGAAACCCCATAAAATACCCCATTTTTAAAACTAGACCCCTCAAAGTATTCAAAACAGCATTTAGAAAGGTTATTTAACCCTTTAGGCATTTCACAGGAAATTAAAGCAAAGTAGAGGTGAAATTTGCAAATTAAATTTTTCTTGCTGAATTTCAATTGTATTCAATTTTTTTCTGTAACACAGAAGGTTTAACCAGAGAAACACTACTAAATATGTATTGCCCAGATTCTGCAGTTTTTAGAAATGTCCCACGTGTGTCTCTAGTGCGCTCGTGGACTAAAACACAAGCCACAGAAGCAAAGAAGCACCTAGTGCATTTTGGGGCCTCTATTTTATTAGAATATATTTTAGGCAGCATGCCAGGTTTGAAGAGGTGTTGAGGTGCCAAAACAGTAGGAATCCCCCAAAAGTTACCCCATTTCGGAAACTACACCCCTCAAGGAATTAATTTATGGTTGTTGTTACCATTTTGACCCCATAGTTTTTACACAGCACGTATTTGAATTGGGCTGTAAAAATGTAAAAAAATATTTCCAATAAGATGTCATTTTTGATAAAAATTTCTTATTTTCACAGGGAACAAAATACACCATTTTGTTGCCCAATTTCTCCTTAGTGCAGCAATACCCCATTTGTGACAATACACTGCCGTTTGGGCCCATGGGTGGCCTTAGAAGGGAAGAAGCGCTGTGTGTTCTTTGGAGTGCAGATTTTGCTGGATTGGTTTTCGGGTGCCATGTCGCATTTGCAGAGCCCCAGAGGTATCAAAGCAATGGAAACCCACCAGAAGTGACCCCATTTTGGAAACTACACCCCTCAAGGAATTCATTTATGATTAATATTACCATTTTGACCGCACAGTTTTTTCACAGCACCTATTTGAATTGGGCTGTGAAATTAAAAAAATGTCATTTTTTCCAATAAGATGTCATTTTTTTATCAAAATTCTTATTTTCACAGGGAACAATATACACTATTTTGTTGCCCAATTTCTCCTGAGTTCAGCAATACCCCATTTGTGGCAAAAAACTGCCGTTTGAGCCCATGGGAGGCCTCAGAAGGGAAGGAGCGCTGTGTGTTCTTTGGAGTGCAGATTTTGCTGGATTGGTTTTCGGGTGCCATGTCGCATTTGCAGAGCCCCAGAGGTATGAAAGCAATGGAAACCCACCAGAAGTGACCCCATTTTGGAAACTACACCCCTCGAGGAATTCATTTATGGTTGTTGTTACCATTTTGACTGCACAGTTTTTTCACAGCACCTATTTGAATTGGGCTGTGAAATTAAAAAAATGTAATTTTTTCCAATAAGATGTCATTTTTTATAAAAATTTCTTATTTTCACAGGGAACAAAATACACCATTTTGTTGCCCAATTTCTCCTGAGTGCAGCAATACTCCATTTGTGGAGATACACTGCCGTTTGAGCCCATGGGAGGCCTCAGAATGGAAGGAGCGCTGTGTGTTCTTTGGAGTGCAGATTTTGCTGGATTGGTGTAAAGGATCTGCCAGGCACTACGTCTGTGGATACTCCCAGGATTAATCAGTCGACACCTGAGGCCAGACCTCTTAGACTGACACCGGCTCCCACCAATCAGGGTGGCAGGCTCAGGAGTGGGAGAGCCTATCGCGGCCTGGTCAGTCGGAGTTAGCTCCGCCCCCTGTCCATTTATACCTGCCGTTTTCTCTTCCTCATTGCTTGTTATTCTTCTTGGATTCCTGGCCCCACTGCTGCCTTGCTCCAGCCTGCTTCTGCCGTGCTTCTGCCTTGCTTCAGTTCCCGCTTATCCTGCTTCGCTCTGCCCCTGGCTTGCTTCCTGCGCCGTGCTCTGCGTTTGTATACTCCACTACATTCCGATCCTGACTGGCTCGTTCACCTCTCCGTTTCCTCACGGTGTTCCGTGGGCTACCGCCCCTTCCCTTGCTTGTGCCCTGTTTGTATCCCCTTGCACTTAGTCAGCGTAGGGAACGCCGCCAAGTTGTACCCCGTCGCCTAGGGCGGGTCGTTGCAAGTAGGCAGGGACAGGGCGGTGGGTAGATTAGGGCTCACTTGTTCCCTTCACCTCCTTCCTGCCATAACATAATAACAAGCCCATACCTAGTCTACCACTTCTCCTACGCTGACGCTATCATGGACCCCCTTGAGACCCTGACCCAGCAGATGCAGGGCCTCTCCCTACAGGTCCAGGCCCTGGCTCAGAGGGTCAACCAGTCTGACGCTGCCATAGTAGTACCCCTCACCTCACCTCTAGAACCCGACCTCAAGTTACCTGACCGGTTCTCAGGGGACCGTAAGACTTTTCTCTCCTTCCGGGAGAGTTGCAGACTTTACTTCCGTCTAAAACCTCACTCCTCAGGTTCCGAGAACCAGCGGGTGGGTATCATTATATCCCAACTCCAGGAAGGGCCCCAAGAGTGGGCCTTCTCCTTGGCTCCTGACGCCCCTGAACTTTCCTCCGTGGATCGTTTTTTCTCTGCCCTCGGACTCATTTACGACGAGACGGACAGGACTGCCTTAGCCGAGAGTCAGCTGGTGACCTTACGTCAGGGTAGGAGACCTGTTGAGGAATACTGTTCTGATTTTAGAAAGTGGTGCGTAGCTTCTCGGTGGAACGACCCGGCCCTAAGGTGCCAGTTTAGGTTAGGATTATCTGACGCCCTGAAGGATCTGCTTGTTAGCTACCCCTCTTCTGACTCCCTAGACCAGGTTATGGCTTTAGCGGTACGACTTGACCGACGTCTCAGGGAACGTCAGCTTGAGCATTTTAATGTTTTCCCCTCTAACTTCCCTGCGATTCCCCCCGAGGTCCCGTCTCCTCGTTCTTCCACGGAAGACTCGGAGGTACCTATGCAACTCGGAGCCTCCATGTCCCCTCGACAACGTAGAGAGTTCCGCAGGAAGAATGGTCTCTGCTTCTATTGTGGGGATGACAAGCATCTACTGAACACCTGTCCCAGGTGCAAGAATAAGCAGCCGGAAAACTTCCGCGCCTAAGTGATCATCGGGGAGGTCACTTGGGCGCACAGGTATTTCCCGTTAATATGAAACGCAATAAAATTTTGCTTCCCTTTCAGGTCTCGTTTGCTGGCCAGTCTGCCACTGGCAGTGCCTTCGTGGATTCTGGCTCATCTGCTAATATCATGTCTGTGGAATTTGCTATGTCTCTAAAAATGCCTTTTATTGATTTGCCTTATCCTGTCCCGGTAGTGGGTATCGACTCCACTCCTCTTGCTAATGGTTATTTTACTCAGCATACTCCTGTTTTTGAACTCCTTGTTGGCTCCATGCATTTGGAGCAGTGCTCTGTACTGGTGATGCAGGGATTATCGTCCGATCTGGTATTAGGTCTTCCCTGGTTGCAGCTGCATAATCCCACGTTTGATTGGAATACTGGGGATCTCACCAAATGGGGTAGTGAATGCCTGACGTCATGTCTTTCGGTTAACTCTATTTCTCCCCGTGAGGAGGTAAACACGCTACCTGAGTTTGTTCAGGACTTCGCTGATGTGTTTTCTAAGGAGGCCTCCGAGGTGTTGCCCCCTCATAGAGATTACGATTGCGCCATCGATTTGGTACCTGGTGCTAAGCTTCCTAAGGGTAGGATATTTAATCTTTCATGTCCTGAACGTGAAGCTATGAGGGAGTATATCCAAGAATGCCTGGCCAAGGGTTTCATTCGCCCCTCGACTTCTCCTGTAGGTGCTGGCTTCTTCTTCGTGGGGAAGAAGGATGGTGGTCTTAGGCCATGCATTGACTATCGGAACTTGAATAAGGTCACAGTAAGGAACCAGTATCCCCTTCCTTTGATTCCGGATCTTTTTAATCAGGTTCAGGGGGCCCAATGGTTCTCTAAGTTCGATCTACGGGGGGCATATAACCTTATCCGCATCAAAGAGGGGGATGAGTGGAAGACTGCGTTCAACACGCCCGAAGGTCATTTCGAATACCTGGTCATGCCCTTTGGGTTGTGCAATGCCCCTGCCGTCTTCCAGAATTTTATTAATGAAATTCTGAGACATTACCTGGGAAATTTTCTTGTAGTGTACCTTGATGACATACTGGTATTTTCCAAGGACTGGTCCTCCCACGTGGAGCATGTCAGGAAGGTCCTCCAGGTCCTCCAGGTCCTCCGGGAAAATAATCTGTTTGCGAAAACCGAAAAATGTGTGTTTGGGGTACAGGAGATACCATTTTTGGGTCAAATCCTCACTCCTCATGAATTCCGCATGGACCCTGCCAAGGTTCAGGCTGTGGCGGAATGGGTCCAACCTGCCTCCCTGAAGGCGCTACAGTGTTTTTTGGGGTTCGCTAACTATTACAGGAGATTTATTGCCAACTTCTCGGTCGTCGCTAAGCCTCTTACGGACCTCACTCGCAAGGGTGCTGATGTCCTCCACTGGCCTCCTGAGGCCGTCCAGGCTTTTGAGACCCTCAAGAAGTGCTTTATCTCGGCCCCCGTGCTGGTTCAGCCCAACCAAAGGGAGCCATTTATTGTGGAGGTTGACGCGTCCGAGGTGGGAGTGGGGGCCGTCTTGTCCCAGGGTACCAGCTCCCTCACCCATCTTCGCCCCTGTGCTTACTTCTCTAGGAAGTTTTCGCCCACGGAGAGTAACTATGATATTGGCAACCGCGAACTTTTAGCCATTAAATGGGCTTTTGAAGAGTGGCGTCACTTCCTGGAGGGGGCCAGACACCAGGTAACGGTCCTTACTGACCACAAGAATCTGGTTTTCCTAGAATCTGCCCGGAGGCTTAATCCTAGACAAGCTCGATGGGCGCTATTCTTTACCAGATTTAACTTCTTGGTTACCTATAGGGCTGGGTCCAAAAATATTAAGGCTGATGCACTGTCACGTAGTTTCATGGCCAATCCTCCTTCTGAGAAGGATCCTGCTTGTATTTTACCCCCTGGTATAATCGTTTCTGCCACTGATTCTGATTTAGCCTCTGACATTGCGGCTGATCAAGGTTCTGCTCCCGGGAACCTCCCTGGGGACAAGCTGTTTGTCCCCCTGCAATACCGGCTAAGGGTACTCAGGGAAAACCATGACTCCGTACTATCTGGTCATCCTGGCATCTTGGGTACCAAATACCTCATTACCAGAAACTATTGGTGGCCTGGGTTGCCTAAAGATGTTAGGGCTTACGTCACCGCTTGTGAGGTTTGTGCTAGGTCCAAGACTCCCAGGTCCCAACCAGCGGGCTTACTACGTTCTTTGCCCATTCCCCAGAGACCTTAGACCCATATCTCCATGGATTTTATCACCGATTTGCCTCCATCTCAGGGCAACTCGGTGGTGTGGGTGGTAGTAGACCGCTTCAGCAAGATGTGCCACTTTGTGCCCCTTAAGAAACTACCTAACGCCAAGACGTTAGCTTCTTTGTTTGTTAAACACATTCTGCGTCTCCATGGGGCCCCAGTCAATATCGTTTCTGACAGAGGGGTACAATTTGTTTCCTTATTTTGGAGAGCTTTTTGTAAAAAGTTGGAGATTGATCTGTCCTTCTCTTCCGCCTTTCATCCCGAAACTAATGGCCAAACGGAAAGGACTAATCAATCCCTGGAACAATATTTAAGGTGTTTCATCTCTGACTGTCAATTTGATTGGGTCTCATTCCTTCCCCTCGCCGAATTTTCCCTGAATAACCGGGTCAGTAACTCGTCAGGGGTCTCCCCGTTTTTCTGTAATTTCGGGTTTAATCCAAGGTTCTCCTCCGTTTCTCCTGGTTGTTCCAATAATCCTGAGGTAGAGGACGTTCATCGAGAACTGTGCACAGTCTGGGCCCAGGTTCAGAAGAACCTAGAGGCGTCCCAGAGCGTACAAAAGATTCAGGCTGATAGAAGACGTTCTGCTAACCCCCGGTTTGTCGTCGGGGATCTGGTGTGGTTGTCGCCTAGGAACTTGCGCCTTAAGGTCCCGTTCAGGAAGTTTGCTCCCCGATTTATTGGGCCTTATAAGGTCATTGAAGTCCTCAACCCTGTATCCTTCTGTCTGGAGCTGCCCCCATCCTTTCGCATACACGACGTCCTGGTCCCCCTCGAGGAAACCTCCTGTTCCCGTTCTCACCCCTGAGGGGGTGGAATTCGAGGTGGCCAAGATTGTGGACAGTAGGATGATCCAGGGCTCCCTCCAGTACCTGGTCCATTGGAGAGGATACGGGCCGGAGGAGAGGACTTGGGTACCTGCTCGAGATGTTCACGCTGGGGTATTGGTCAGGAGGTTCCACCTTCGCTTCCCCACTAAACCGGGTCCTCTTAGTAAGGGTCCGGTGGCCCCTCATAAAAGGGGGAGTACTGTAAAGGATCTGCCAGGCACTACGTCTGTGGATACTCCCATGATTAATCAGTCGACACCTGAGGCCAGACCTCTTAGACTGACACCGGCTCCCACCAATCAGGGTGGCAGGCTCAGGAGTGGGAGAGCCTATCGCGGCCTGGTCAGTCGGAGTTAGCTCCGCCCCCTGTCCATTTATACCTGCCGTTTTCTCTTCCTCATTGCTTGTTATTCTTCTTGGATTCCTGGCCCCACTGCTGCCTTGCTCCAGCCTGCTTCTGCCGTGCTTCTGCCTTGCTTCAGTTCCCGCTTATCCTGCTTCGCTCTGCCCCTGGCTTGCTTCCTGCTCCGTGCTCTGCGTTTGTATACTCCACTACATTCCGATCCTGACTGGCTCGTTCACCTCTCCGTTTCCTCACGGTGTTCCGTGGGCTACCGCCCCTTCCCTTGCTTGTGCCCTGTTTGTATCCCCTTGCACTTAGTCAGCGTAGGGAACGCCGCCAAGTTGTACCCCGTCGCCTAGGGCGGGTCGTTGCAAGTAGGCAGGGACAGGGCGGTGGGTAGATTAGGGCTCACTTGTTCCCTTCACCTCCTTCCTGCCATATCAATAGGTTTTCGGGTGCCATGTCGCATTTGCAGAGCCCCAGAGGTAATATGTAGTTTTAGCTCAAAATATCTTATTTTCACAAGAAATAAAATACCCCATTTTGTTGCCCAATTTGTCCTGAGTGCGGTAATGCCCAATTTGTGGTGATAAACTGACGTTTGGGCCCATGGGAGGGCTCAGAAGGAAATGACCACCGTTTGGCCTACTGGGGATTTTCTGGTGCGAAGTCATGTATGCAGAAGCCCCTGAGATACCAGTACAGTTGAAACCTCTGAGAAGTTACCCCTTTTTAAAAATTACACCCCTTAAAGCATTCATCTAGAGGTGTAGTGAGCATTTTTACCGGGACATACACCCCATAAACTGTAATGTGGGTTCTCACGGGTATGGCAATACCCTACATGTGGCTGTTATCAGCTGCCTGGGCACGCAGCAGGGCTCAGAAGGGAAAGATGAGGGGGATAAGATGTGCGGAGTGCATCAGTGTAAGTAAAACTGGGGTAGATTAAAAATCAAGGAATGTATGATACATTTTGAAGCACTCTTTCATACGGAGCCTTAGTTTTTCGGGACGCATGTCACATTGTTATATTGTGTCCTTCCTTATCCCCCTCTTATAGCAGACTTTGCACCTCTTTTGAATTTTGCCCTACTTGCCAGTTCTCCTGGAAAGTGTTGCCCTGGTACGATGTATGTGGCCTCGATTCCAGAAGTACTGGGCTTCTTGGTCCCTAGAAATTAGTTTCTTGATAACCACCTCTTGAAATTCCTGGAAAGTTCCCGTCTGGCCTGCACATCGACGTAGCACGTACACATTGTAATGCCATCTGTATGATATGCATGGCCAGCTTCTTACACCACACCGCATGGCGCTGTAGGTCTTCAGGACTTGATCTGACAAGTCCACCCCTCACATGTACCTATTGTAGTCCAGGATGCAGTCTGGTTTGGGGGTCTCTGTACTGGTACCTCGTACAGGTACATGGGTACTGGTGTGACATCTCTCTTGTCCTTGTACGTGACACACAATATGTTGCTGCTAGATTGTGCCCTGCTCTCACCCCTTCTGAGTGTTTGCCCTGCAGAGTCTTAGGGAGGTCTCTCAGATCTCTTCTAGCAGTGCCGCATGCCGCAGGACTTCTGGAAGCGAGGCACTTGAAGAGTGGGACGCTGGTATAAAAATTATCCAGGTAGAGTTGGTAACCCTGGTCCAGTAGTGGGTGCACCAAATCCCAGACAATTTTTGCATTAACTCCCAGTAAGGGGGGGGGGCATTCTGGGGGCTGAGCACTGGTGTCCTTCCCTTCATATATCCTAAATTTGTAGGTATACCCGGATGCCCTCTCGCACAGCTTACACATCTTCACACCATACCTTGCCCTCTTACTCGGCAGGTACTGGCGGAATTGAAGCCTCCCTTTAAAATGTACCAAGGACTCATCAATTGAAATACACTTCTCGGGGGTGTATGCTTGGGAAAACCGGGCACTGAAACGGTCTAATAGGAGTCTCCGTTTATACAAACGGTCAAAACTGGGGTCGTCTTAGAGTAGGCAATGCTCATTAGGAGAAGCGAAGTATTGCCTCATTTTTTTTTTTTTTAGGTTCCAGTTCAGTTCTGAAGTTGCTTTGAGGGGCCTATATATTAGACACCCCCATCAAACACCCCATTTTAGAAACTAGACCCCTCAAAGTATTCACAACAGCATTTAGAAAGTTTATGAACTCTTTAGGTGTTTCACAGGAATTTAGAGCAAAGTAGAGGTGAAATTTACATTTTTTTTTTTGTCAGAAAATCCTTTTTATACCATTTTTTTCTATAACACAAAAGGTTTTACCAGAGAAACGCAACTTAATACTTATTGCCCAGATTTTGCAGTGTTGAGAAATATCCCACATGTGGCCCTAGTACGGTAATCGACTGAAGCACCGGCCTCCGCAGGGCCGCCATCAGGGGGGTATTAGGGGTACTACTGTAAGGGGCCCGGCCAAACTTAATTGAAAGGGGGGCCCGGCAACTGCCGCGACTTGCCTTTGGTAGAAAAAAACAGGCCCCTGCAATGGGTCCTGTTCTTTTCACCAAAACAATGTCGTGAGCTGCGGGCCCTTTCTCGTAAAACACCGACGTGAGCTGCGGGTCCCCATCTCGTAAAACACCCGCGCGCGCTCCACCGCAAATCGCGAACGACCGGGCGTGCCGGCGCGCAACCTGCTCGTGCCCGCACCACAAGAACATCCCCGAACATCCCCGGCGCACAGACTACTTACCTGCTGGCCCTCCTCCTCCTCCTTCGCCTCCTCCTCCTTCTCCGCCTCCTCCTCCTTCTCCGCCTCCCTCAAGAGCGTAGCTACGTAAGGAGAGGGGGAGGAGTCCAGTTGTTGCGCGGCGGCAGGAGTTCGTCGATCAATTTTCTGGAGCCTGGAGGTGAAGGACGACATCTGGACCGAAGACATCGCCTGACGAGGACTGGAGTGGGAGCAGCTCTTCTGACACAGTGAGTAAAATGTCTCAAAGTGCTGATTATGTATGGCCCTGTTCACACAGAGTATTTTGCAGGCAGAAAAAAAATCTGCCTCAAAATTCCTTAAAGAATTTTGAGGCAGATTTTGACCTGCCCACACTATCTTGCCGTATTTTTTTGCTGCGTTTTTTGCCTGCGGCAATTGAGGACAGCAGACAACAAACGCAGCGAAAAATGCATTTTCTGCCTCCCATTGATTTCAATGGGAGGTCAGAGGCAGAACCGCGGCAAGAAAGGAAGTGCTGCTTTTTCTTTTTTCCGCGACTGGCTCCCATTGATTTCAGATTAAATCAATGGGAGGTGGTTTTGGAAGTTTTTTGGTGCTGATTCTGACGCAGTGTCCGAGTCAATATCAAGACCCAAAAACTCTGTGAACTGGGCCTTATTGTTAGGGCTTATTCAGACGAACGTGTAATACATCCGTGCAACGCCCGTGATTTTCACGCGCCTCGCACGGACCTATGTTACTCTATGGGGCCGTGCAGACTGTCAGTGAGTTTCATGCAGCGTGTGTTCGTGTGTCCGCTGCGTAAAACTCACGACATGTCCTATATTTGTGCATTGTTCGAGCATCACGCACCCATTGAAGTCAATGGGTGCATGAAAATCACGCCCAGCACTTCCGCAGCCGTATAAACTATGAATGAAAACAGAAAAGCACCACGTGCTACAAACATACAAACAGAGTGTCATAATGATGGCGGCTGCGCGAAAATCACGCAGCCACGCATCATACGCTGCTGACACACGGAGCTGTTATAGACCTTTTGCATGCACAAAACGCCACGTTTTTTGCGCACGCAAAAAGCACACGCTTGTGTAAATCCGGCCTTAGGGTAGGAACACACTAGGCATGAACACTGCGGATTTTATGCAACACATTTTATTGTGGAAAATCCGCAGCGTATTACAGTCGCAGCAGAGTGGATGAGATTTGAACAAATCTCATCGAAACGCTGCAAAAAAAGTGACCTGCAGTGTGGCTTTTTAAGCCGCAGCATGTCAATGTATTCTGTGGAATCGCTGCTCCTCAGTTGCGGAAATGCTGCGGTTCTGCCACAAAAATCACAAATGAGAAAAAAAAGGCACTTTTTAAATTGATAAAAAAGTTTAGACTTGCCCCGGCCGTAGTCCTGGTGACGCGATCCTCTATTCTTAGCGTAGCCCGGCCTCCTGTCATGACGTTTCATCCCATGTGACTGCTGCAGCGGTCACATGGTCTACAGCGTCATCCCAGGAGGCGGGGCTACGTTCAGAAGAGAGAGATGCGTCACGTAAACTACGGCCAGGGCAAGTCTAAACTTTTTTTCCCCTACAGGATTCCCGCAGCGGACATGCCTCACGAAACCTGCGCCACTATTTGGTGCGGTTTTGCTGGCGGAATTCCCTGCGGCTACCGGGGCGGATAAGCTGTGTAGTTTTACTCAGCGTATCCGCCTAGTGTGTTCCTTATGATGTCGCTCCTGGAGCTGCTGCCGGTCTCTAAATAGGCAGTTGGTCCAGTAGAATTTGGAATTTTTTTTTTTTGTGAACCAGCTTAAAAAAATACAAAACTTTTGTGTTAGGGCCTGTTCACATCACCGTCTGAGGTTTCTGTCTAGTGAACCCCGCAACGGAAAGTGACAGCACAGCTTCCGTTTCAGTCACCATTGATCTCAATGGTGACGGAAACATCGCTAATGGTTTCCGTTCGTCACCATGCCGGCTGGTTTTCGGACGGAATCAATAGCGCAATCGACTGCGCTAATGGTGACGGAAACGGAAGCTGTGCTGTCACTTTCCGTTGCGGGGTTCACCCGACGGAAACCTCAGACGCAACCCCGGAGCGGAAGCGAACGGTGATGTGAACAACATTTTTTTAAGCTGGTTCACAAAAAAAAATAATTCAAAATTCTACTGGACCAATTGCCTATTTAGAGACAGGCAGCAGCTCCAGGAGTGACATCATAAGGGTAGGAACACACTAGGTGGATACGCTGAGTAAAACTCCACAGCTTATCCGCCCCGGTAGCCGCAGGGAATTCCGACAGCAAAACCGTACCAAATAGTGGCGCAGGTTTCGTGACGCATGTCCGCTGCGGGAATCCTGCAGGGAAAAAAAAAGTTTAGACTTGCCCTGCCCGTAGTTTAGGTGGCGCGTCTCTCTCTTCTGAACGTAGCCCCGCCTCCTGGGATGACGCTGTAGACCATGTGACCGCTGCAGCAGTCACATGGGATGAAACGTCATGACAGGAGGCCGGGCTGCGCTAAGAATAGAGGATCGCGTCACCAGGACTACAGCTGGGGCAAGTCTAAACTTTTTTATGAATTTAAAATAGTGCCTTTTTTTTTTCTCATGTGTAATTTTTGCAGCAGAACCGCAGCATTTCTGCAACAGAGGAGCAGCGATCCCACAGAATACATTGACACGCTGCGGCTTAAAAAGCCACACTGCAGGTCCATTTTTTTTTTGCAGCGTGTCGATGAGATTTGTTCAAATCTAATCCACTCTTCTGCGACTGTAATACGCTGCGGATTTTCCACAATAAAATGTGTTGCATAAAATCCGCAGTGTTCATGCCTAGTGTGTTCCTACCCTAAGGCCGGATTCACACGAGCGTGTGCTTTTTGCGCGCGCAAAAACGTGGCGTTTTGCGCATGCAAAAGGTCCACAACAGCTCCGTGTTTCAGCAGCGTATGGTGCGCGGCTGCGTGATTTTCGCGCAGCCGCCATCATTATGACACTCTGTTTGTAGCACGTGGTGCTTTTCTGTTTTCATTCAAAGTTTATACTGCTGCGAAAGTGCTGGGCATGATTTTCACCCACCCATTGACTTCAGTGGGTGCGTGATGCTCGAACAATGCACAAATATAGGACATGTCGTGAGTTTTACGCAGCGGACACACGCTGCGTGAAACTCACGGACAGTGTGCACGGCCCCATAGAGTAACATAGGTCCGTGCGAGGCGTGTGAAAATCACGCACGTTGCACAGATTTATTACACGTTCGTCTGAATAAGCCCTAACAATAAGGCCCAGTTCACAGAGTTTTTGGGCCTTGATATTGACTCGGACACTGCGTCAGAATCAGCACCAAAAAACTTCCAAAACCGCCTCCCATTGATTTAATCTGAAATCAATGGGAGCCAGTCGCGGAAAAAAGAAAAAGCAGCACGTCCTTTCTTGCTGCTGTTCCGCCTCTGACCTCCCATCGAAATCAATGGGAGGCAGAAAATGCATTTTCCCTGCGTTTTTTGTCTGCTGTCCTCAATCGCCGCGGGCAAAAAACGCGGCAAGATAGTGTGGGCAGGTCAAAATCTGCCTCAAAATTCGGTGCGCGGTTCCAGGCGGTCGCGGGTGCGCATGCGCGGGAGTTTGCGGGTGTGCGCGATCGGTCGCACGGGCGGCGGTGTTTGACGGCCCCCATGACGACCCCCATGCTACCCAGGGCCGCCATCAGGGGGGGTATTATGGGTACTGATGTGAGAGGCCCGGCCAAACCTAATTGAAAGGGGGGCCCGCAGCTCACGACATTCTTTTGGTGAAAAAAACGGGCCCCATTGCAGAGGCCTGTTTTTTTTCTACCAAAGGCAAGTCGCGGCAGTTGCCGGGCCCCCCTTTCAATTAGGTTTGGCCGGGCCTCTCACATCAGTACCCCTAATACCCCCCCTGATGGCGGCCCTGGGTACCATGATATAGTGCTAGACGGAGTACCGTTAATAGGCGGTGCCACGGTAGGGGGGCCCAGAAAATTTAGCTGTAGGGGGCCCTGAAATTCCTGATGGCGGCCCTGGGCCTCCTTTGCAAAGGAGCCCCTAGAGGATTATGAGGCCTCTTTTTTATTAGGCACCATGTCCGGTTTGAAGAGGTCTTGTGGTGCCAAAACAGTGGAAACCCCCCAAAAGTGACCCCATTTTGGAAACTAGACCCCTTGAGGAATCCATTGTAGTTTTCTTGGGGTGCATGCGACTTTTTGATCAGTTTTTATTCTATTTTTAGGTGGCGCGGTGACTAAAAAACAGCAATTCTACTATTGTTTTTTTATACTATTTCTTTTACAGCGTTCACCGTGCGCTATAAATGACATATTCACTTTATTCTGCGGGGCGATACGATTATGGCGATACCAAATGTTTATTTTATTTTTTTATGTCTTATGGCGTTTGCACAATAAAATACGTTTTGTAAAAAATCATTCACTTATTGTGTTACCTTATTCTAAGAGCCAGAACTTTTTTATTTTTCCATCAATAAAGCCGTGCGAGGACTTATTTTTTGCGTAACGAACTGTAGTTTCAATCATTACCATTTTTAGGTACATGCGACTTTTTGATCTCTTTTTATTCCATTTTTTGGGAGGTGAAGTGACCAAACAATTGTGATTCTGGTACGGTTTATTATTATTTTCTTTTACGGCGTTCACCGCGCGGGATAAATAACGAAATAATTTTGTAGTTCAGGCCGGTACGGACGCGGCGATACCAATTATGTATAGTTTATTTGTTTATTTATCTATTTTTATTAATAATAAAGGACTGATAAGGGAAAAAGGGGGATTTTTACTTTTATTACTTTTAAAACTTTTATTTTCTTATTTTTACACATCTTTTTTAAACTTTTTTTTTTACTTTATTACTTTGTCCCACTAGGGAACATGAGGGCAGGAGGCCCTGATCGCTATTCTAAAACACTGCACTACATGCGTAGTGCAATGTATTAGAGCTGTCAGCTACCCACTGACAGCAAGCATAGTGGGTCCTGACTGTCAGGACCCACTAGGCTTCCGTCTATGGCATAGCCGGACGCCATTGATGGTAGCTTAACCCCTAAAAAGCAGCGATCTCTATTGAACGCGGCTTTTAACCCCTTCCCTCTTTAGCCACTTTTGACCTTCCTGACCGAGCCTCATTTTTCAAATCTGACATGTGTCACTTTATGTAGTAATAACTCCGCAATGCTTTCACCTATCCAAGCGATTCTGAGATTGTTTTCTCGTGACACATTGGAATTTATGTTACTGGCAAAATTTGCTCGATATGTTCAGTATTTAATTGTGAAAAACACCAAAAATTAGCGAAAAATTGCAAAAATTAGCATTTTTCTCACTTTAAATGTATCTGCTTGTAAGACAGGCAGTTATACCACACAAAATTGTTGCTAATTAACATCACCCATATGTCTACTTTAGATTTGCATCGTTTTTTGAACATCCTTTTATTTTTCTATGACCTCACAAGGCTTAGAACTTTAGCAGCAATTTCTCACATTTTCAAGAAAATTTCAAAAGGCTATTTTTACAGGGGCCAGTTCAGATGTGAAGTGGTTTTGAGGGCCTTATATATTAGAAACCCCCAAAAAGTCACCCCATTTTAAAAACTTCACCCCTCAAAGTATTCAAAACAGCATTTAGAAAATGTCTTAACCCTTTACACATTTCACAGGAATTAAAGCAATGTAGAGGTGAAATGTACAAATTTCATATTTTTCTTCAGAAATAAATTTTTAATACAATTTTTTTTATAACACAGAAGGTTTTACCAGAGAAATGCAACTCAATATTTGTTGCCCAGTTTCTGCAGTTTTAGGAAATATCCCACATGTGGCCGTAGCGTGCTACTGGACTGAAGCACCGGCCTCAGAAGCAAAGGAGCACCTGGTGGATTTTGGGGCCTTATTTTTGTTAGAATATATTTTAGGCACCATGTCAGGTTTGAAGGGCTCTTGCAGTGACAAAACAGTAAAAATCCCCCAAAAGTGACCCCATCTGGGAAACTAGACACCTCAAGGAAATTATCTAGGGGTGTAGTGAGCATTTTGACCGCACAGGTTTTTTATAGAAATTATTGGAAGTAGGCCGTGAAAATTAAAATCAACATTTCTTCAAAGAAAATGTAGGTTTAGCGATTTTTTTTCTCATTTCCACAAGGACTAAAGGAGAAAAAGCACCGCAAAATTTGTAAAGCAATTTCTCCCGAGTAAAACAATACCTCACATGTGGTAATAAACGGTTGTTTGGAGACACGGCGTGGCTGAGAAGGGAAAGAGCGCTATTTGGCTTTTGGAGTTCACATTTAGCAGGAATGGTTTGCGGAGGCCATGTCACATTTACAAAGCCCCTGAGGTGACAAAACAGTGGAAACCCCCAACAAGTGACCCCATTTTGGAAACTATACCCCTTGAGGAAATTATCTAGGGGTATAGTGAGCATTTTGACCCCACAGGTTTTTTGCAGAAATTTTTGCAAGTAGGCTGTGAAAATGAAAATCTACATTTTTTCAAATAAAATGTAGGTTTAGCTAATTTTTTTTCATTTCCACAAGGACTAAAGGAGAAAAAGCACCATAAAATTTGTAAAGAAATTTCTCCAGAGTAAAACAATACCCCACATGTGGTAATAAACGGCTGTTTGGACACACGGCGAGGCTGAGAAGGGAAAGAGCGCCATTTGGCTTTTGGAACTCAAATTTAGCAGGAATGGTTTGCGGAGGCCATGTCACATTTACAAAGCCCCTGAGGGGATAAAACAGTGGAAACCCCCCACAAGTGACCCCATTTTGGAAACTACACCCATTGAGGAAATTATCTAGGGGTATAGTGAGCGTTTTGACGCAACAGGTTTTTTGCATAAATTATTGGAAGTAGGCCCTGAAAATGACAATCTAAATTGTTTCAAAGAAAATGTAGGTTTAGCTAATTTTTTATAATTTCCACAAGGACTGAAGGAGAAAAGGCACTGCAAAATTTGTAAAGAAATTTCTCCCGAGCAAAACAATACCCCACATGTGGTAATAAACGGTTGTTTGGAGACACGGCGTGGCTGAGAAGGAAAAGAGCGCTATTTGGCTTTTGGAGTTCACATTTAGCAGGAATGGTTTGCGGAGGCCATGTCACATTTACAAAGCCACTGAGGGGACAAAACAGTGGAAACCTCCCACAAGTGACCCCATTTTGGAGACTACACCCATTGAGGAAATTATCTAGGGGTATAGTGAGCGATTTGACCCCACAGTTTTTTTGCAGAAATTATTGGAAGTAGGCCCTGAAAATAATAATCTACATTTTTTCAAAAAAAATCTAGGTTTAGCTAATTTTTTCTCATTTCCAGAAGGACTGAAGGAGAAAAAGCACCACAAAATTTGTAAAGCAATTTCTCCCGAGTAAAACAATACCCCACATGTGGTAATAAACGGCTGTTTGGACACACGGCAGGGCTTAGAAGGGAAAGAGCACTATTTGGCTTTTTGAGATCACATTTAGCAGGAATGATTTGCGGAGGCCAGGTCACATTTGCAAAGCCCCTGAGGGGACAAAACAATGAAAACGCCCAAAAAGGGACTCCATTTAGGAAACTACACCTCTTGAGGAATTCATCTAGGGGTGTAGTGAGCATTTTGACCCCACAGATGTTTCATAGAATTTATTAGAATTAGGCAGTGAAAATAAAAACAGTCCTTTTTCTTCAATAAGACGTAGCTTTAGCGCAAATTTTTTCATTTTCTCAACAAATAAAGGAAAAAAAAGAACCTAACATTTGTAAAGCAATTTCTCCCGAGTACGGCAATACCCCATATGTGGTCATAAACTGCTGTTTGGGCAAACGACAGGGCTCAGAAGGGAAGGACCGCCATTTGGAGTGCAGATGTTGCTGGATTGGTTTCTGGGTACCTGTGGGCCCAAAACAGTGGAAACCCCCCAGAAGTGACCCCATTTTGGAAACTACACCCCTCAATGCATTTACCAAGGGGTGTAGTAAGCATTTTAACCCTGCATGTGTTTTGTAGAAATTAGTGTTCACTCGATGTTGCAGAGTGAAAATGGGATTTTTTTTCCATAGATATGCCAATATGTGGTGCCCGGCTTGTGCCACCATAACAAGACAGCTCTCTAATTATTATGTGGTGTTTCCCGGTTTTAGAAACACCCTACATGTGGCCCTAATCTTTTGCCTGGACATATGACAGGGCTCAGAAGTGAAGAGTAACATGCGGAGTGGAGGCCTAATTTGGCGATTTACAAAGTATTGGTTCACAACTGCAGAGGCTCAGATGTGAAATAATAAAAAGAAACCCCTGATAAGTGACCCCCACTATGGAAACTGCAACCCTCAAGGCATTTATTAAGGGGTGTAGTGAGCATTTTCACCCCACAGGTCTTTTCCATAAATGAATGCGCTGCGGATGGTGCAAATTAAAAATTTATATTTTTCCCTAGATATGCCATTCAGTGGCAAATATGTCATGCCCAGCTTATGACGCTGGAGACACACACCCCAAAAATTGTTAAAAGGGTTCTCCCGGGTATGACGATGCCATATATGTTGAAGGAAACTGCTGTTTGGGGACACTGTAGGGTTCAGAGCCGAGGGAGCACCATTTGGCTTTTGGAGAGCGGATTTTGCTTGGTACTATATTTGTTTGAGTATTGCTGGTGTTTTATAATGTGGGGGTACATGTAAGCGGGGCGGAGTATATAAGGGGCATAGTCAGGTGGTATAAAAAAAATAAAAATCCATAGATATGTGTTACGCTGTGAAGCAATCCTTTCCGCACAGGCCAGTGTCGCACTGATAAATGGTGTCATTTCTTATCCCCTTTTGGTCCACACTCCGCACCTTTTGTAGTTTGGGGAATTTTGCTGGGAAAGTGTTGTCCTGGTATAATACGGGCACCGTCGCTTCCAGCGGATATGTTTGGGCTCTCCCCTTCCTGGTTCCCTAATTTTAGGTCCTTGATAAATCGCCTCTTGAAACAGAAGAAATGTTCCCCTCGGGCACAACTGCATATTTTTTTATTTCCTGACTTATTGGAGCCATAACTAATTTTATTTTTCATAGACGTAGCGGTATGAGGGCTGGTTTGTTGCGGGACGAGCTGTAGTTATTATTGGTACCATTTTGGGGTACATGTGACTTTTTGATCACCTTTTATCCTATTTTTTGGGATGCCAGGTAAACAAAAAAACGCAATTCTGGCACAGCTTTTTTCGTTTTTTTTATACAGCGTTCACCATGCGTTATAAATTACATGTTAACTTTATTCTGTGGGTCAGTACGATTCTGGCGATACCTAATTGATAGCACTTTTTTATGTTTTACAACTTTTTGCACAATAAAATTACTTTTGTAAAAAGAATGTCTTTTTTCTGTCGCCAAGTTGTGAGAACCATAACTTTTTAATTTTTTTGTCGACGGAGGTGTATGAGGGCTTGTTTTTTGCGGGACGAGCTATGGTTTTTATAGGTACCATTTTTGGATACGTGCGACTTTTTGATCACTTTTTATTCTATTCTATTTGTAGGGCAAAGTGACCAAAAAACAGAAACTCTGGTAACGCTTTTTAAGTTTTTTTTTTACGCTGTTCACCGCGTGCAATAAATAATATTATATTTTGATACCTCAGGTCGTTACGGTCGTGGCGATACCAAATACATATGGTTTATTATTATTTTTCAATAATAAAGGACTTGATAAGAGTAAAAGGGGGATTGTGTTTTATTTGATTACTTGAAACTTTTATTGTTTTCAAACTTTTATTTTTTGCACTTTTTTTTACACTTTTTTATACTTTTTTTACACTTTTCTTCAAGTCCCACTAGGGGACTTGAAGGTCCAACGGTCAGATTTTTTTTTTTCTATTACATTGCACTACCTATGTAGTGCAATGTATTAGATCTGTCAGTCATTCACTGACAGCAAGCCGATTAGGCTTCGCCTCCCGGCGGGGCCTAAATCGGCTTCCGTAATGGCAGAGCAGGAGACCATTGTGTCTCCTGTTGCCATAACAGCAGTCGCCAGTCCCGATTGCCTCTCAGGGCTGGCGATCTGCTAGTAACCGCTACGATGCAGCAATCGCTTTCGATTGCTGCATCGAAGGGGTTAATGGCAGGGATCAGAGCTAGCTCCGGTTCCTGCCGTTACAGGTGGATGTCAGCTGTACAGTACAGCTGACTTCCACCGCTGATGACGCCGGATCAGCTCCTGACCCGGCGCCATCTTGCCGGCAGCTACGGAAGCCGATCAGGTTCCGCCGCCGGGCGGTTCTTGACCGGATTCGGTGCTATGCAGACCGGGAGGCCAGTATTAGGCCTCCGGTTGCCATTGCAGCCACCGGAACGCTGGCAATTTCATTGCTGGGGCTCCGATGAGCTGCAAACACCTTAAGTGCAGCGATCGCGTTTGAGCGCTGCACTTACGGGGTTAATGGCGGGGATCGAAGCTAATTTCGGTCCCCGCCGTTACAGTCGGATGTCAGCTGTAAGATACAGCTGAGATCCGACGATGATGGCACCGACTCAGCTTCTGAGCCGGTGCCAAACATTTGACGTAAATGTACGGCATTTTGCGGGAAGTCAATGCTTTCCATGACGTACATTTACATCAATTGTCGGGAAGGGGTTAATCATTGGGGACACAGCGATCGGTCCCCGCTGTAGGAGCTGCGGCAGCTGCTGTACGAGACAGCAGCTGTCACAGCTCCTGTATGTGTCGGGAGGACGGAGGAAACGGCCGTTACTCCCGAGATGTGCTATTAGGTCATGGAACGCGAACGATACAGCTACCATGACCTAATAGTACGTCCAGGAGCGGGAAGGGGTTAAGGTCTTAATTTTAATTAATTCAGCAAAAAACCTTTGGGGTCAAAATTCTCCGTATACCCCTAGATGATTCCTCAAGGGGTGCAGTTTCCCAAACAGAATCACTTTTGGGGTGTTTCCACTAAACTAGTACTACAGGGGCTCAGCAAATGCGACATGGCGCCCAGAAACCATTCCAAAAGCCAAATGGCACTCCTTCCCTTCTGAGCCCTACTGTGTTTCCAAACAGCAGTTTATGACCACATATGGGGTATTGCCTTACTCTGAAGAAATTGCTTTAAAAATGTTGATGTGCTTTTTCTCCTTTAGTTATTGTGGAAATTTAAAAAATAAAAAATAGTTAAACCTACATTTTATTGGAAAAAAATGTAGATTTTCATTTTCACAGCCTAATTCTAATAATTACTGCAAAAAAAAACTGTGGGGTCAAAATGCTCACTATACCCCTAGATAATTTCATTGAGGGGTGTAGTTTCCAAAATGGGGTCACTTGTGGATTACCAGAATTTTGGACCCTCAGGGGCTTTGCAAATGTGTACATATGACCACATACGGGGGTATTGCTGTACTCGGGAGAAATTTTTTACAAATGTTGAGGCGCTGGCACTCACTTCCTGGTATCGAGACTGTCTCCCGGAGGGCGTCCGCACGGTCTTAAAGGGCCAGTGCACGCAGAATTGAAGGAGGTCTGCAATCTAGCCCAGAATGCCACTGGACTATAAAAAGGGCTCTGCCCTCTTGTGCTTTGCCTGAGCATTGTTCGTTACCAAAAGTTTTTTTGCAAATGGTCTCCTAGTGTCTTCCAATTCTCAAGTGTTCCCTGTTCGTGTATCCTGTTTCCCGTGCTATCCAGATCAAGTACCGTGCTGAGCTGTTTTCATATTGCGCTGCATTCCACACCTGTTCTGCTACGCCACGCCTGATGTCTACCTGCCGCCTGGTCCCAGCCGGGCCTGCCTTGCTACTGCCCGAGTTGCCACAGGTACCCTCTCTGGACTATAGACTCTGTACTATACCTGTTTGGTCAGCTGCCGCCCCGATACGCGGTACGGTCCAGTGGGTCCACACCCTGCATCGTGACATAGGGTATCTAGGGTACAAGTTGGAGGTTGGAGTCGTCCCTTGAGTAGGGGCGTTAGTCAGACTAGGAAGGGTGACCTGATAGGGTATAACAGGGTCAGTTGTTTTTCTTGTTCTCTCGACTCAATGAACAAAAGAAAAAAAACCCTCTCCCCTCACCCTTAATATTATTTTTTGCATCATTATTTGGAGGGATAATCATTTCCCCTTTTTTACCCCAATTTATTAATTAAAGGTTACGTTTTTACTATGTCATTTTTTTGATCAGCTGATTTTTCTGTGATTTCTTTTCTGACTACATAATCGCTGACTTTACTTTTGGCCTGCCAAAGCCACTACAATGGTTTGGTTCTGTGAGCATAGAGCTCATTTACCCATAGACTAATCTTGCAATTGTTATGTGGCTTTTCCCTCATAGGGAAACATCAAGGTTGAATGCAATCAGCGGTAATGGCGCAATTTTAGAATGATTCACAGTTGACCCCGTGTTGCAGATCTGTGTTGTACATTGCTTTTTATTTTATAAAGAAGACACAGTATTTAAAAAATCCCTTATGACACTTGAAAAATGGGTAGGACCCCTTGAAACGTCGCAGCGTGCCCAGATCAATGAGATGCCTGGGAACGACTCCCACTGGAATGACCCAGCTTTGAGGAATTAATTTTGTACGAGTGTCAGAAATGTCAAGTTCCTCTTGGAAACGTCTTAAATTTTTCTTTAGAATAAGCTAAAAAGACAGTTCAAGGCTTCGTTCACATCTGCGATAGGGCTCCATTTATGGGTTGGGTCGGAGATTTCCGTCAGGGGAACCCATGAACGGAATCTAAACTGAAACAAACGAAAACCACAGCTTTCCGTTTGCATCACCAGTGATTTCAATGGTGATGGATCCAGTGCAAATGGTTTCCGTTTGTCACCGTTGTGTAAGGGTTTTGTTGTTTTGACAGAATGAATAGCACAGCCGACTACAGTATTGATTCCATCAAAACAATGGAACCCTTACACAACGGTGACAAACGGAAAAAAATTGCACCGGATCCGTAACCATTCCAGTCAATGGTGATGCAAACGGAAACCTATGGTTTCCGCTTGTTTCAGTTTGAATTTTGTTCTTGGGTTCCCCTGACGGAAAAGTCCAACGGAACCCATGAACGGAGTCCTGACGCAGATGTGAACGAAACCTTAGGCCTCCTGCACACATTTTAGTGCATTATTATTATTTTTTTTTAAACTGCTCCAAAAATTGCAAAACAGGTCAGCATGTATTTTTTTGCTAAAATGTAGGTCCATGAGTGAAAAATGTTGCAAAAAATATGTCCTATTATATTGTGTAGGCAGCAAATATTTTATCTTATTGCAATTAACATGGGCTATCTTATTTTACAAGTTCTAAATTCTTCCAAATTATTGAAGCCAGTTAGGCTGTACATGTCATGTCCATGGCTGCGGGCCGCCAGGCTCACTTACCTCCTGACTCCCGCAGCCATGGAACGGTGAGCGCTGGTCCCCATCTCCTCCTCAGGAGATGCCAGCGCTCACTTCCGCTTCCACATATTGTGTCGGATCGGGGGGGTTTCAGTTCACCTCAAAGTTTTGGAGAGCCCTCTGCGTACTCCTCAGTGTGAAGTTGGACTTTTCCTCTGCCTACCATCCCCAGTCGAATGTTCAAGTCGACAGAATAAACCAGATTATGGAGAACTATCTACGACACTTTATCTTTAGGCAGCATGATGACTGGGTGCAGTTGCTTCCTTGGGCTGAGTTCTCCTACAACAACCACACTAGTAAGTCCACCGCTAAGAGTCCATTCTTCATTGTCTATGGCCAGCACCCTCGAATACCTTTTCCTGTTTCCACTACGTCCCAGGTGCCTGCAGCTGACTCTGCATTCAGGGACTTTCTACAGATCTGGCAGCAGACTCGATCTTCTATTCTGCTGGCGGTGGAGCGCATGAAGCGAAAGGCAGACACAAGAAGACGAGAGCCTCCCCAGTTCCTTCCAGGCACTAAGGTCTGGCTGTCCTCTAGGAATATCCGGCTGAGGGTGCCATCGTACAAGTTTGCTCCCAGGTTCCTTGGACCCTTCGAGGTTTTGCAACAAATCAACCCTGTCCTACAAGCTTCGGCTGCCTCCTATCGCTACTCCAAGACTTCCGCTCCTGCAGTGGCTCCCAGCGGTTCATCAGAGACTTTTGAGGTTAAGGAGATCCCGGACACCAAGAGAGTGGGAGGAAGAACCTTTTATTTGGTGGATTGGAAGGGGTTTGGTCCTGAAGAGAGGTCCTGGGAGCCAGAAGAGAACCTCAATGCCCCTATCCTCCTGAAGAAGTTTCTCTCTGGTTCTGGCCCCAAGAGGAGGAGGCATAAGAGGGGGGATAAAATGTTGCAAAAAACATGTCCTATTATATTGTGTAGGCAGCAAATATTTTATCTTATTGCAATTAACATGAACTATCTTATTTTACAAGTTCTATAGTCTTTCAAATTATTGAAGCCAGTTAGGCTGTACATGTCATGCTCACTTACCTCCTGACGCCCGCAGCCATGGAACGATGAGCGCTGGTCCCCATCTCCTCCTAAGGAGACGCCAGCGCTCACTTCCGCTTCTCCCGGCCTGGTCCCGTAGGGTTCCCCTGACGGAAAGGTCAGACGGAACCCATGAACGGAGTCACGACGCAGATGTGAACGAAGCCTTAGGCCTCCAGCACACATTTTAGTGCATTTTTTTTTTTAAACAGCTCCAAAAATTGCAAAACAGGTCACTCAGGCAGGTATTTTTGCCTGAGCCGTGTTGTCGTTACCATAGTCTGTCTAAGCAAATAGTCTCCTAAGTGTTTTCCAGTTCCCAGTGTTTCCCGTTCCTGCTACCAGTATCCCGTGCTATCCTGGTCAAGTACCGTGTTGAGCTGAAGTCGTGCTGTGCTGTATACCACGCCTGTCCTGCTACACCACGCCTGACGCCTGCCTGCTGCCTAGTCCCAGCCGAGCCGGTCTTGCTACTGTCTGAGCTGCCACAGGTACACTATACGAACTATAGACTGTGACCTGTGTCCTGTTGGCCAGCTGCCATACCGTCAAGGCGGTACGGCCCAATGGGTCCACGTACCCAAAGTGACAGTACATAATGTTGCACCACAATGTTATCAGCCTGACATCCAAAAACACTAAATAATTACAAAATGGCCACAAGATGGAGACAAAACACATACAATATATATATATATATATATATATATATATATATATATATATATATATATATATATATAATTCCAGAACAGGATATGGTTGTATTTGCAAGACGTCTTTATCGTGGCATTGTTATATTTTTTGCCGTCGTTTGCATGAATACTGGATTTTTTTGGGAAAGCATGACCATAAAATAATCCCAGCTACCGCTACTCGGCTACATATGACTAGAAAAACATTCCTTGCCAAGACGTGTCAAATTGGAGGCCTAAGATCTAATGAAGTCCACATGAAGCATTTCCTCAAACTTGTATACTGTACGTGCAGGAAGTGGACCATTCATGTTTTGACCATTTAAGTTTAAAGGGTAACTAATGACCCTCAGGAGATGCAGGGAGGTTGTGTCGTGGGGTTACTGGAGTAGTTCCCCTTTAAGAAAAACCCATTGTATGTTGAACAAGATAATGTACTGAACACAACTGTTATTAGTGACACAATCATATGGTACTTCCTCTTTATGAGGAACAAGCTTAAGGCCCAGTTCACACATGTTTTTTTTGGGCGGTGATTTTGAGGCAAAAACCGTGTCGGAATCAGCGCCAAAAAACGTCCGAAACTGCCACCCATTGATTTCATTGGGAGGCGAAGGCGTTTTTCTTCCCAAGCGGTTTTTAGCTGCATGCCGCGGTTCCGCCTCTGACCTCCCATTGCAATCAATGGGAGGCAGAGAAAGCGTTTTTCACTGCGTTTTTTGCCTGCAGCGCTCAATGGCCACGCGGCATGAAAGTGCAGGCAGGTCAAAATCTGCCTCAAAATTCCTGCAAAATATTTTTGTGAACAGTGTCTAATGGCTACAGCACTAGTGGCACAGTTTATTGAACGTTACTATAGTTTAGACAGCGCTAAAAAAACCTGATGTGTAAACGTGTCAAAAACGCTAGCGTTTTAGTAAAGCGCCCTTTGAAATACAGGCTTTTTTTATGCATTCTTGTAAGCATTTTTTTACGCGTTTTGGGCGCGCTTTCTGCACGCTTTTTTTGGCGCGTAATTAGGGCTCCCATTGACTATGG
Source organism: Rhinoderma darwinii (assembly GCF_050947455.1). Taxonomy (NCBI): domain Eukaryota; kingdom Metazoa; phylum Chordata; class Amphibia; order Anura; family Rhinodermatidae; genus Rhinoderma; species Rhinoderma darwinii. Next base: position 80,975,504 of record NC_134696.1, on the reverse strand, counting down.
ACATATTTTCGGTGTATTTTACGCGCCAAAGAATTGTCCTGATGCCATTTTAGTTACACAATGCGTTTTTTAAATATGCTTGCGTACAAAAAACCCGTCATATGCACTAACAATGTCAATGGGAAGCTTAAATCATGCGTTCTTGAAGAGTTTTTTGGCGCATAAAACCCTCTGAAAAATGCGTCAAGTACATGCTGTGTGAGCAGGACCTAATAGTTAAACATCTAAACGCTTTGTCACCAAACTATTCCCTGTTGCAGGTCTCTGTCTATCTTCCAGGGACCACACCAAGGCGGGATTCACACGACCGGGTCGTTCCCGAGCCCGAGTGTCGGCCGGTAAAATCGGCCATTTTGCCCGGCCGGTTTGCATTAAGTTTTGCATCCGTGCCGGGCCGGGCAGATCCGGACAGTGACATCAGCGGCAACTCCTGAAGGGGAATCCCCATGTGTTCGGGGATTCCGCTTCAGGAGTTTCCCCTGATGTCACTGCCCAGATATGGACAGAGACATCAAGTGCTCTGTCCAGGAGCGGAATCCCCGAAAACACGGGGACTCCGCTCCTTCAAGGAGCTAAAGTGCGGCTAGCACATAGCAGAGCGGGGAGATACCTCCCTGCTCTGCTATAGTGGCGTCGCTACAGTAGTAGCAGCCGCAGCAGCAGCAGCTGCAGCTGCTAGCGGCGCCATCGAAGGTGTCGCCGGGCCAGGGTGCTTTTCAAGCAGGGGAAGGGAGCCAGCGCAGCGCTCCCTTCCACCTGCTGTACACCCCAGCCCTGCCACACAGTGTACAGCGATGCCATTCGTCAGAATGGCATCAACTCCTCCTCCTCACATGCACTCTGCGCTGTGAGGAGGAGGAGATAGAGCGCAAGCGCCGGAAAACCCGGCCATCACTCGGGACACATCCCGGTGATGGCCGTGTAATACCCGGCCCCATAGACTTCTATGGGAGCCGGGCGGCCGGGTACCCGGGCGAAGATAGAGCATGTCCTATTTTTTGACGGCCGGTTTACCCGGCCGTCAAAAAATCGGTCGTGTGAATAGCCCCATTAGGGGTCTATTATTCCTAATGCAGCCGGGTGCCGGACGATTTATGAACGGCCGGCACCCGGCCGGGAAACCCTGCCGTGTGAATGAGGCCCAAGGCTGTGCTACTTTGCACAACCTTCCACTTCCTCCACAGCTTTCCCGCCTTTTTATAAGACATCACTCTCCTCCTATTCGTGCCCTCTAGGTGCTAATCTATACCTTCCATCTTTAATCTTCAAGGGCCCACATCACCCAGTAGCTTTGACCAAAAACTTCTAGGGTTTATTTGTGACAGGACACAGCCGTCCGATGTTCTACTTAAAGAGGCTCTGTCACCAGATTATCAAACCCCTATCTCCTATTGCATGTGATCGGCGCTGCAATGTAGATAACAGTAACATTTTTGTCTAAGTTATGACCATTTTATATTTATGCAAATGATCCTTTCTAATGAACAACTGGGCGTGTTTTCTCTTATTTCCAACTGGGCGTGTTTTCTCTTATTTCCAACTGGGCGTGTTTTCTCTTATTTCCAACTGGGCGTGTATTGTGTTTTTAGCAACTGGGCGTGTTTACTTCTTTCACTGCACAATCACACTGTGCTGTGGATCATGCTGGAACAATGAGAAGTGTATGATTGGTCACTGATTGGTCAGTGTCATACACTCCTCTGTACAACACCCAGTTGGTAAAAAGTAAAAACACGCCCAGTTGTCCATTGAGAAACTCATTAGCATAAATCTAAACTAGCTCATAACTTGCTCAAAAATGATAGTTTTTCAAAATAAAAACCACTGCTGTTATCTACATTATAGCGCCGATCAGATTATGTAGGAGATAGGGCATTTATAATCTGGTGACTGAGCCTCTTTAAACATGCCGACAGGCACTTGTACCAGGAGGTCTCCAGACCCTTCCCAACTCTCCTCTCACATTTCCAGTAAATCAAGGATCTATGTAGCCTATCCACCAAAGCCCTGGCCTTGAACCTTTCACATTGTTATGTGCATATATACATACTAGTCCTTCTCAATGAATTAGAATATCAGCAAAATGTAAATTTATTTCAGTTATTCAATTCAAAAAGTGAAACTCATTTATTCTATAGATTCATTACACACAGAGTGATCTATTTCCAGCATTTTTTTCTTTTAATGTTGATGATTATGGCGAACAGTTAATGAAAACCAAAAATTTAGTGTCTCAGAAATTTAGAAAATTATATAAGCCCAATTTAACAGGTTCCCGACCGCTGGCTGTATTTTTACGGCCAGCGATCAGGGTCCTTAAAACCCGAGCCAAAGACTTTTTACGGCTCGGGTTTTAACTTGCTGCCCACGCGATCGGGCAGCAGAATGTCGGGTCTCCGGCTGTCAGTGACTGCCGGGGACCCTGAGGAGAGGATAGAAGCAGCTTTCGCTGCTTCTGTCTTCTCCGATGACTTTTTACACAGCGCTCAAAGAACGCTGTGTATAGGAATAGAGACAGCAGCAGCGGCGCTGTCTCTATTCCTCCCGGTGATCATGTGACTGGTCATATGATCGCCGGGTGCCGTTAGTGGCAGGCTGCTGTTGGGTCTAACTAGACCCAGCACAGCCCTATTAGTGACAATCGTCACTATGAGAGGGCTGATTTCCCCTGTAACTGGGGCTGCTGTGCAGCTCCAGTTACAGTGGAAAAACATGGTGTAAAAGAAAGAAAAAAAATATATAAAGTTCCCCAAAGGTCTTTTTTGACCTTTGGGGGACAGACCATAGTAATAAAAAAATAATAAAGTAAAGTGCAAAAAAAAATTAAATAATAAATGCACATAAAATACCCACCCCAAAAAAAACCGTTCCCCCTCCCGCCAAACATTGTTGTAACGCTAGCGCTGACCCAATTACCCTAATATAGTCATGTAATATATAAAAATTTACGGTAGACAATGACGATCACAAATAAAAGGTCTATTTAAGGGTAAATCTATGTTATTACCCCAAAAAAATAGCTGAAACGTAAGAAAGCTTATTTTTTTACTATTATTTTCAAACTTTATGAATAAAAATTCTAAAATAGCAAAAAAGGTGTGTAGAAAAACGATAAAAAATTAAACCTGCATTGTCTACGGAAAAAACTTCGCAAAAATCACGTCGTTAGCCCAACAAATAAAAAAAGTTATAGCCATTTAACTAACACGTGCTAAAAATGGCTAAACGATGTCTGGTCCTGAAGGCGCAAAATAGCCCGGTCCTGAACTGGTTAAAAAATGATTTTTAATACCGAAATGTTGACCTATTTAAAAATAGGTACAGTATATGCCCTCCAGTATATGCGGCCTTCAGCTCGTCTGCATTGTTGGGTCTGGTGTCTCATCTTCCTCTTGACAAGCGCAGTGATACTGTGGTTATTACACCAGGTATTGGTACTTTTGGCAGTGTGGACCGGTGCCAAGTCCTGCTGGAAAATGAAATCAGCATCTCCATAAAGCTGGTCAGCAGAGGGAAGCATGAAGTGCTCGAAAATCTCCTGGTATACGGCTGCGTAGACTTTGGTGTTGATATAACACAGTGGACCATCGCTGTTGCTCAGTGGTCCACTGTGGGCTTCCATAACACCCCAGCAGTGCCACAGGCTGATCGCCTCCATGCCACACCGCATTGATGCAGTAATTCATGCAACAGGAGCCCCGACACAGTATTGAGTACATATACTGTACATACTTTTCAGTAGGCCAACATTTCGGTATTAAAAATCATTTTTCAAATTGGGTTTATATAATATTCTAATTTTCTGAGACACTAAATTTTGGGTTTTCATTAACTGTTACTATAATCTTCAACATTAAGAAAAAAAAAATGTTAGAAATAGATCACTCTGTGTGTAATGAATCTATAGAATAAATGAGTTTCACTTTTTCAATTGAATTACTGAAATAAATTAAAGGGGTTGTCCACTTTCTGAAAATTGATGACCTATCCACCGGATAGATCATCAGTATATAACCGCTGCGTGTCCGACATCTGGATCCCGCACTGATCCGCAACTCGAGCTGCCTCCATGCACTGGATGTTTGGAACGAGATGCAGCAGTTGGAGTCAGAAGCAGATGGCTCTGACCACTGCAAAGCAGCCGTTCGGCGGAACAGCAGCTCTACTCCTATTTACTTGAATAGGAGCAGAGCTGAAATACTGCAGCTCGGCCGCTATTCTTTGACGGGAGCTATCTGTTTCTGGCAACATCGTTGCACCCAGAAGCAGCCAGAGTGCCGGATCGGTGCGGGGTCCGATTGTCAGACACGTACCTATCATATACTGATGACCTATCCGATGGATAGGTCATCAGTTTTCGGAAAGTGGAAAACCCCTTTAACTTTTTGATGATATTCTAATTAATTGAGAAGGACCTGTATGCTAACAGGATAGGGAAACGCTGGGGGCAGGATACAACTAAGGGACCATTTGCATAGACGAACACAGGTAGACTAACAACACTTAGGCAAGGAGAGGAAGGGTAGAGCCCTTTTTAAAGTCCAGGGTGTTACTGGGTTGATTGGGAAACTTTAGACAGGTGTGTGCACTGGCTCTTTAAGGCCAGGAGTGAGCACGCACATGCACCTTACAGGAAACAGGAGAGCACTGCAGTTGTGTGTGTCGGCGTCTCTGTGTAGGTAGACGCCGACATGAAAATACAGTTTTGCCGTCGCGTTAAGCGGGACATGCCGGCGGTCAGCGACCGCAGGTATGACCAGCAACAACCGGCTCTTAGCTTCAACGCTTGTTAAGAAATTCGTCTCACTATAAAAATGATGACTATTTTATCAGTTATTGTTACCAAGTACAGTGTGTAAATGAGGCTTGTAATAGAAACATTAAATATTCACACTGGCATTCGCCACTACGTTATGTTTTACAAGAAAAGTTGAGATATGTTTCCATTATTTGGAATGGGATTTTTCTGATCGGTAATGCCATCAGTTGGCTTTAGTGTGAATATAATCTGTGGCACTCTACGGGTTTTCCGGGTGCTGTAAGTAGGGTTCCCTGGATAAACTCCAGCACTCCATTTGAATTTGCAATTTGTTGCCTAATTTCGAATTAATCTTTAATTGCAGATTCAATCGGATTGCTCGAGTTTGTCTTCACATCAGTTGGCTTTAATCAGTGTCTGTTCCGTAAGGTTCCCGTAGTCCGCTACGCTATTCTAACTAGTAAGAAAAACAGAAACATGTATCTCATTAAAGTCAATGGTATATGCTGGAATCTGTTATACTTTAATGTGAATCCAATAAAAATAGATCCATCAGAGACAGAAGCCCTGACGCAGAGGAGAACTAAGCCTAAGGCCTTATTTACACGAACGTGTTTCACGTCCGTGATACACGCGTCGCACTACCTATGTAAGGCAATGGGGACATTCGGACATTCCGTGTTTTTCATGCAGCGTGTGTCCGCTGTGTGAAACTCACGACATGTCCTATGCTTTAGCGTTTTTTACGCATCACGCACCCAAAGTCAATGGGTGCGTGATGCGTAAAAAACGCTAAAGCATAGGACATCGTGCGCAGCACACGGACGCACTTCCGTGTGCTGTGCGTGATTTGCGCAACAGTAGATCAAGAAATGAAGGGAAAAATAAAACCAACTTCATTAATTTTTCTAAACCTCAAAACCGCGTGTCATAAGGATGGCATATGCGCGAAAATTACGCAGCCACGCAGCAAACACTTATGACACACGGAACAGCAACGCACAAAATAACGCTGCTTTTTTTGCGCACGCAAAATGCACACGTTCGTGCAAATAAGGCCTAATAATGGTAATAATACAAACGGGCATTTTCATCATCAATCCAATTGTAAGTGTGTTACATAAGGGTATTAAAATATTTACTATAGAGATCACTCACCTTTATAGGAAATGTGAATACTAAACCGGGTTTTTCAGCCTAATAACAAGAAGAGTTATACTCCCCTTTGAAAGTGTCAGCCGCTCCTGGGCTGGACATTTCCAGGTCCTCTGCCAGTCTTTGCTGACATGGCTCCACCGATGACTCAGCACGTGACCGATGCAGGTAAGCACTGGCCGCAGTGGAGACGTGTGATCCTCACTGATCTCACCGCTATGGTCAGTGAAAACGATTGGCTGCTGCTGTCGTGTGTCAAGGCGACATGTTATCACTGGGGCTGGGTTAAAAAAGACGGCCAGGAAACTATTGCCGAGAGAGCGGCGGAGGATTTAACAGGTGAATACAACTGCTCTTGTTATTTTCTACCATATTCACTGATTTTAAAATGCATGGGGCTTTACCGACATATACCAGCCCAGTGGAGGCTACAAGGACACTCTTTTGGTATCCGGCAGGACTTTAAGGCTCTATGGATACATTCAGCATAGGCGTCAGAAGTATCTCCCAGTGCATATGCTGAACGTACATACTGTGTTTTAAGGAGATCCTTATCATATTCAGTGGATCTAATCTGAAACTTAAGTGTGATCATACTTTACATAAGCTCTCTCATCAGGAGAAAAAAAAATCTGTGGTTACAGAGCGGTTTATATGAACAACCAAACATTGTAGATTAAGCAGAGAAACCTATCTTGCTTCAAAGATAAAGATGGTCTGCCTGCCAAATGTGCTCTCGAGCAACTGTATGTACTAGAGTCCTAGATGATATTTTTATGGATATGAAATGGGGGGGGGGGGGGATCTGATGCAGCGTATTAAAGGGGTTGTCCCAAGATTAAAAGTTATCTCCTAACCACAGGTTGGTGGCAGTACGACTGTGGGGACCCCCACTCATTAAGAGAACGGGTTCCGTTCCTCCAATTGACTGAACAGCAGGTTGAACATGCGCACTGCAGCTTCATTCACGGTCTACGGGACTGCCGGAGATAGCCGAGTACAGCGCGTGGCTATCTCTGGAAGCGCCAGAGAATGAATGGAGCAGCAGGACGCAAGCGCGATTTGCTGTTGCATTCATTCAGAGGCATGGGTCCCGTTCTCTTGATCAGTGGGGGTCCCAGCGGTCGGACTCCGGACTTCTGTAACAGAAGATTTTACCAGAGAAACGCAACTCAATATTTATTGCCCAGATTCTGCAATCAACTTTCAATCTTGGGACAACCCCTGAGGCCCTTTTCCCTGGGCTGATGGTTAGGGGAGTGGAATGCAGATTCCTGATCATCGTCCCATGTAAAGGGGCACAGAGATCAGCCGTCAAAAGAGAAAACGCTCGTATACCGGCTGATCGCATCTTATTGCGCCACTAAAAATCATCGTTGTTGTCGTGTAAACAGGGGATGAGCTGCTAAGAATGATGAAAACTGTATGGGGACAATCTCGATTGTCTCCAAACAGTACAATGATTGCTTCATATAAATGGAGCTAAATAAGCGCCAATCAACTTGCTATGTTGCTGATCGGCGCTCCTCTACCGGCAAAAGTCTGCCAATATAAAAGGACCTTTAGCTCTGTAATTCAGTTTAGTTTCCACAGTATGTGGGTAAATAAAGTGATCACATCCCTACGACTCAAAAAGCAAAACAAACAAAAAAAAATAAAAAAAAATGGTCTTCTAGTTAGGCATCATGCACATGACCGTTTCTATTTTGCGGACTGAAAAACATGGATTCTAGTGACTGTCGTGTGCTGTCTGTTTTTTTGGACCGACACACTTAAATGGGTGAGATGGACCGCAAAAAACGGACAAGAATAGGGTCGGTTCTATAATTTGCGGATCGGAAACACGGACCCGCAAAAAAATGGATGTGTGCATGGGCCCATAGAAATGAATAGTTCAGTATGCTATCCGCAAAAAAAAACAGACAGGACACTGAAGAAAACAACGGTCATGTGCATGAATTCTTCCGGTGGTGACCCATATCTGTGCAACACTGGAAGAATCTGACAAAATACATTTAGAGCCACTACTAGACACTAAAGAACTGTGCGCCTATATGCAGATTACAGACTCGACTTTGTTTTCTCATCATAAATACAATGCATTTAGAAAGTCTTCAGACCTGTTCAGTTTATTCACATTTTGTTATGTTGAGGCCTTGTGCTAAAATTAAAAAAGATTCAAGTTTTCCCCCATCATTCTGCACTCAATAACCCATAATGACAAAGTGAAAACAAAATGTTAGTAGTCTTTGCTAACTTATTGAAAAGGAAAAACTTAAATATTGCATTGACATAAGTATTCAGACCCTCTACTCAGTACTGAGTTGAAGCACATTTGGCAGTGATAACGGCCTCCAGTCTTTTTGGGTATAATGCTACAAGGTTTGCACACCTGAATTTGGGGATTTTCTGCCATTCTTCTCTGCAGATCCTCTCAGGTTGGATGAGGACCGTCGGGGGACAACCATTGTCAGGTCTCTCCAGAGATGTTCGATTGGGTTCAAGTCAGGGCTCTGGCTTGGCCACTCAAGGACATTCACAGAGTTTTCCCTAAGCCACTCCTGTGTTGTCTTGGCTGTGAGCTTAGGGTCATTGTCTTATGGGAAGGTGAAACTTCGGCCCAATCTGAGGTCCAGAGCACTCAGGATCAGGTTTTCATTAAGAATATCTCTGTACTTTGCTCCATTCATCTTTCCCTCAACTCTGACCAGTCTCCCTGTCCCAGCCTCTGAAAAATACCCCACAGCGTGATGCTGCCACCTCCATGCTGAACTGTAGGAATGGTACTGGGCAGGTGATGAGCAGTGCCTGGCTTCCTCCAAAAACGACGCTTAGAATTGAGGCCAAAAAGTTTCATCAGATCACAGAATCTTGTTTCTCACAGTCTTTTACGCGCTTTGTGCAAACTCCAGGTGGGCTTTCATATGCGTTTTACTGAGGAGAGACTTCTTTCTGGCCACTCTGCCATAAAGCCCAGATTGGTGGAGTGCTGCAGTGATGGTTGACCTTCTGGAAGTTTCTCCCATCTGCAAACAGGATCTTTGGCACTCAGTGACCATTGGGCTTTAAGTCACCTCTTACCAAAGCCCTTCTTCCTCGATTACTTAGTTTGGTGGGGCGGCCAGCTCTAGGAAGAGTCCAACAGAAGTTTTTTTTGTACCCTTCTCCAGATCTGTGCCTCCAGACAATCCTGTCTCTGAGCTCTACAGGCAGTTCTTTCCTCCTTTATGGCTTGGTTTTTGCTCTGATATGCATGGTCAGCTGTGAGACCTTATATAGACAGGGGTGTGTCTTTCCAAATCATGTCCAATCAAATGAATTTACCACAGGTGGACTCCAATCAAGGTGTAAAAACATTTTAAAGAGTATACAGAGAAATGGGAAACCCCCATAGCTAAATTACAAGTTTCATAGCAAAGGGTCTGAATATTTATGTCCATGCAAAATTTGAGTTGTACATTTTTAATAAATGAGGTATTTAGTGCAGAGTGATGTGGAAAAACATGCATTTTTTTTTTAATTTGAGCACAAGGCCTTAACATGACAAAATGTGAAAAAAGTGAAAGGGTCTAAAGACTTTCCGAATGCTCTGTATATAAAATAGAGCCGGTACATTAGCCTGTGTACTAATACTACCCAAGCACTTAGGTATGTCCTAACAGAGAATATGGTCAAATAGTCCCAGGGTCATTCAGAGGACACTCTGCTGTCTGACCATACTAGGTATGGGCCTTAATCACGTCACAGGAATTTCCGGTGACACAATCAAAGGGGGATTCTCCCCTTAGTCCTTCCTTTTGAATGCCGCAATCAGCATTGATCGCTGCATGCAAAAGGATTAAACAGTAAAAATCAGTCGACTGCGCTATTGATTCAGTAGGTAAAAACGGAAACCTGCCGGAACGGTGACAAACGGAAATCATTAGCAATGTTTCCATCCCCATTGATATCAATGGTGATACAAACGGAAGCGAAGGTTTCCGTTTCACTTTCCGTTGAGGGGTTCCACGACGGAAACCTCCAACGGAACCCCTTAACGGAAAGCGAACGCTGATGTGAACCGACCCAAAGGCATTTTTCTCTAATAAGAAATATTACAAAGTTTCCTAAATTTGCTTGTACTATTGATTTATGAAAAGTTTGTGACCATTTAAAGCGACCCTCCAGGATCCCCTTACTGCAGCTCATCATTACCTGATGTTCATTAATTTCTCACTAGTGGTTTAGAAATCTGTACTTCTGTCCTTGCTGTAATAGAAAACTTCTCTCTATGCACCTTCTTCCAGATGATAATATGATGGGCTGGTGTTAATACAAAGCAGACAATCTGAGGAGGCGGGGAGCAGCAGCCTGAACCAATGATAAGACAGGAGGTGGAGTTTAGACTACCTCAGACTTCCTGCAGCCAAGTCGTATTAACAGATCACAGCTCTGCCCCAATGGAGCTGCACTAAAAAGCAGCAAGCACTAATGAAAACAAATAGCAGGTAAGACTCAACTATAGATATTGATTTACATATAATTTTTCTGCTCCGTTGATGGACAGTCACTAAGCAACGTTGGGAAACTGAACCCACTATTGTAACTTATGATAGTTGTTATATCGTGGACGATGCATTCACGTGGAGATCTGCTCTGCCAGTAGATTTTTTACAAAATATTAAAATTACAGTTTTAAAAATCATTTTATTCATCTTACAATTGATAAATACTTTGTTCAATAGGTTTCCTTTTCTGCGTGTGATACAAAAAAAAAAATTTAAAAGAAAAAAGGCATTTTTCATACAAAAATATCAGAACTATATTAAAATACATTATATAGAATGAGGAAGGCACGTAGTGAATCTGTGACATTTAACCTGTTGTTTCCAGCAGGACCAGCAAGAATTCATGTAAAAAAATAGATCGCTGGCTCTTCTGACATCGGAAGGGTTAAATAAATTCCCAGATGTTCACGGTTCCTTTAATACTGGTTCTCTCCAAAATGTCCTACTGGAGACCTACACTTGATAAAATAGTACATCTTCTGGGACTGAAGAAGAATTACATTTGTGGTAAGGCACATACGAGTGCTGAGAAGGTTCAGTCATTGTGCAATTATTATGGATAAGCCGGTTTCTTCTCAACAATATGTAAGGTAGATGTGCGGAGGTCTACTTCATAGAAGATCCTAAAACTTCACAGTATAACAATGTCTTTAAGGCAAATACGGATCTCAAGAAGCTGTGGTCCCATTTCATTTATCGGCACACTGGTGTAGATAAGAGTCAGGTCTAGGTCTCTTCGTCCCACAGGCATAGCTGCTTCTGGGTCACATAGAAGTGAAAGGTGTATCCTTTCTGGCAGCTGCGAATGCCACACTTGTACGAGGTGGTCTTTCCAGAAGAATCCCGAGTTTTGCAGTATTTTAGGCTACAGGGAATCCATTCCAGCCTCAGGCGATATGAGCAAATGCAGGCTTTCCAATCATGAGAGCAGATCTTGCAGGGGTGCAGAACAGGAAGGGAAGAGGACTGAGGAAGAACCTCAAACATTGAGCCATCAACACCTTACAAGGGAGAAAGAAGAAAAAGAAGTCCATAATATGAAGACATTTTCAGCTCGGCTTGATTCCCCTACAAGGTGTAATGCAGTTTAGTTTAGATAACTTGGGGACATTGACGCGGATAATGTGTATTTTTTGGTTTTGATAAGGCGAATATACTACTAAAGGCTGTTGAATTTTAAGCATCAACATCATTAAGAGATATTGAGGTTACTTACCCATACCAGTTATTAATAGAAGGCACAAGAACCATCTACAGTCTCCATCTGTCATCACATACTGAACCTTTTCCCCTGGCCGTGCCGTAACAGTATGGGGTGGGGAGCGGGCCGTTCTCGCACTATGCCGTACTATTAAGGTGCGAGTCGAGCTGTGCCTGAGCCATCTGCAGCGTTAACACACAACGGACACTCTGCTGCGACAGCCGGGATGTTTTATTATTGAAAACCAGAATAGCTGTTCTTTGTTCATCCCGCCTTGGATAAACAGGAATAAAAAAAGTGATTTAGGGCAGATACAGACGGACGTTGCGTTTTTGCGCACGCAAACGCTGCGTTTTGCGCGCGCAAAAACCATTTGACAGCTGCGTGTGTCATCCGTGTCTGATGCGTGGCTGCGTGATTTTCGCGCAGCCGCCATCATAGAGATGAGGCTAGTCGACGGCCGTCACTGTCCAAGGTGCTGAAAGAGCTAACTCTTTCAGCACCCTCGACAGTGAATGCCGAACACAATATCGAAAAACCTGTTGAAAAAAAAGAAAAAGTTCGTACTTACCGAGAACTTCCCGGCCGTTGCCTTGGTGACGCGTCCTTGGTGACGCGCCTCTCTTGACATCGGGCCCCACCTCCCTGGATGACGCGCCAGTCCATGTGACCGCTGCAGCCTGTGCTTGGCCTGTGATTGGCTGGAGCTGTCACTTGGACTGAATTGTCATCCCGGGAGGTCAGACTGGAGGAAGAAGCCGGGAGTTATGGGTAAGTCAGAACTTCGTTTTTTTTACAGGTTCATGTTTTTTGGGATCGGTAGTCACTGTCCATGGTGCTGAAACAGTTTAACTCTTTCAGCACCATGGACAGTGACTATCTCCTGACGTCGCGTACCGATAATTTTTTTGCCGGGTTCGGCCAAAACGAGTTCGACCGAACCCGGTGAAGTTCGGTTCGCTTGTCCGGCTTCGCTCATCGCAAAGACACTCCGTTTGGATGTTCGGAAACAGAAAAGCACGTGGTGCTTTTCTGTTTACATTCATCCTTTTGACAGCTGGTGCGTTGTTTCAGTCGGTTCGCAGGGAAGTGCTTCCGTGCAACCTGCGTGGTTTTCACGCACCCATTGACTTCAATGGGTGCGTGATGCGCGAAATACGCAGAGTTATTGAACCTGTCGCGCTTTTTGCGCAGCAGACAAACGCTGCGCAAAAAGCACGGACTGTCTGTACTGCCCCATAGACTTATATTGGTCCATGCGTGCCGCGTGAAAACCACGCGGCCCGCACGGACCGAATACACGCTCGTGTGAATCCCCCCTTAAAAAAAGTCATACACCAAAAACGGTACCAATCAGAACTACTAATCACGTCGCAAGAACATGCCTTCATAAAGCTTCATCGATCGAAAAAACGCTTCTTAAAGAGGATCTGCCACTAGTTTATTAATTCCCTATCTCCTAACTAATCCAATAGGCGCTTTGCTGCTGATAACTACAGCGTGATGTTATAAAAAATGTTTATTATTTGCAAAGTTAATTAGTGCCCTCCAGCCTCAGTCTCTCACACGGTGTGAAGCAGCTTCATGCTGATAGGACAGCGTCAGAGGCTGTGAGGAGGCTCCACCTCAGGAGAATTGCTGCTGTTACCTCCCACTTGTCAAGAATAACCTAATTTACATACTTGGGAAAAAAAGCTCATAACGTTTAAAATGACAAACTTTTTGGGACACAATTTTCACTAGCGTTATCAGTGTGACAGCGCCTATTAGATTAGCTAGGAGATAGGGCATTACTAAACTAGTGACAAAGCCTCTTTAAATGGGTATTTTCGTCACAGAAATGTATGGCATAGGATATGCTATAAAATATCTGATAGATATGGCCCCCCCTATGTCGAGAATGGATCTCCCGATCCCCGTCCTGCTTGGCGAGGCGGCTGCCAGCCACCGCATACTGGCGGAGAATGAATGTAAAGGACATCGTACATGTGTGTGTTTCGCTCCATTCACTTCTACGAGAGTTTTGGAAACAGATAAGAAAGCGTGCACGGCCACCTCTCCAGTCTTTTTCCATCTGGATGTGGCAGCCACCTCACCAGGCTGGAAAAGGTGGTACCCGCATCTGTGGCACACACTGTGGATAGGCCATAAATATCTGTGATGGGAATAACCCTTTGGGCCAAATTACTTCTCGTGACATGAAAAATCTCAGACTTACCTTTCTTCAGCCATGCCCTCATATCTTCTTGTCGTGTATAGACTGCCTCTCTGGCCTCGGAGCAGATGTTGTGAATATGGGAGCTCAACTGGATGCCTTTAGTGAAATTAACAGCTACGTCCATCTGCAAATTCTCAAATCCTCTCAGGTCTTCTGCCTGACGCACGGTGTGTGGATTTTTCTAAGACAAATAGACAATTGTGAGAATACGCCTCTATTCACATTTTGCATCACAGGTCCCGGGCTACATGATAATTTCAGTAGCTTATTCCCTGCTGCAGGATCGTCAGCACAAATACAGTTTGGAAAATAAAAGCAGTCACCTGACCAGTTAAAGGAGTTGTCCAAACCTCTATTTATAAGCATAGTTGGGTATATGGATTGGGTATATGGATAGGGGATGGCAACAACAATGCCCATGCAGTGCTATTCTTGTCGCCAAAATGACGGAAACCCCTATGCAACCACGACGGACCGCATTGTAAGTCAATAGAGTCCGTCATACAACAGATCTGGCTTAGCATCGTGGCTGCACATTTCTTTTTTTTTATCACTATACTTGTATTATGTATAGTATAATGTCATGTGCTTCCGTGGAATAGGTCAAATTTTAAATTCCATTTTGCAGTGACCGCCCCCCCCCCCCCCCGCCCCACAACGTCAAGAATCCATTGAAACAGGAAATACCAGCAATTCTTTAATCAACTTAAGAATGTCCTAATGTAGGGACCTTATACAATCCACAAGGAACCAAACTATTTCCTGACAGTTAAATGTATTCTGAATGTATAAAAAGTTTTGTTTTGTGTGGCACTCCATTACGGTACAATTGATTACAAAACAATAAGAAGTAAAAAAAATAAATAAATATTATTACACATTCATGCATTGAGTCAGTGCCGATCAGGACGGCACTACGCAACTTAATGGTATAACCAGAGAAAATTTGTCTGGAGAGTCTTGTAAGAAACGATAAGTTGATTGAGCATAGCAGGAGGCGCTCTTCTATCATTATTACATGTAGGATATCCTTACCTGTCGCAGCTTGGCCATAGACTCGCTGGGGATGATCTCATTATTTCGCAGTTGGGTAATGAAACAAAGAGCTTGAAACTGGCTTTGTCCTCTTTCTAATTCACCCAAAATCAAGATCCGAAAAATCTTCACCTCCTGAAAAGACATTGAAAAGTTTGCGGAGAGTCTTAGGTGATTTTTAAACTTAAGAGGACCCGTCACCTCTCCTGACATGTCTGTTTTAGTAAATAATACCTGGATTTCCTATGAAATAACAATTCTGAAACATCTTTTCTTAGAACTCTGCGTTGTGCCGTTCCTGTTATTCCTCCTATAAATTTATGAATAAATGGACAACTGGGTGTTACCAGCTGGGGGTGTGTCCATGCACAGACTGACACTGTCCAATCAGTGCTGACAGTGAGAGACCGTAGGGACACGCCCCTTTGACAAGTGGAATAGTAACACACAGTTGTCAATGTATTGATACATTTATAGGAGGAACAACAGAGGAACGGTACAACACAGTTCTAACAAGGAACTGATTTCATGAGGAATACAAGTTTTAACCGAAATGGACATGGAAGGAGAGGTGACTGGTCCTCTTTAATTTTCAAAAGTCCAAAAAAGAAGTAGCAATCCATACAAGGGCCTGTAATTTGCAGGACAGTCCTGACCACTAAACGGAGGTTGAATTGGCAGAATTCGCTTCACTTCTTTGGCTATACATAATGTACACAAAAGTTTCAGAATCATGGAAATCTGGTGAGTTCTCTGGTGGTATTTAAAAGGGGCAGGCCCGTTTTACACCAACAGAGCTGACATATACTGCAATAAAAAAATAAATCGGAGAGAAATAAATGTGATTTTTATATGTATGTGCATATACACACCCGTACACACAGTATATAATCATATAAGATATTAAGCTCAGGAGTCCGATGTCCGGTCTAGCATAGCAAAAAACAAATATTGTAACATTTCCCTAGGATTCTATGGGGCCAATTTGTTCTTCTGGCATACTTGTGACAGATTTATATCTGGCTACTTGGGGGGGGGGGGGGGGATACATGAAGATTGGCATTCTAAGAATGCCAATCTTAATCTAAGCATTGGAGTAAAAATCGCCATAAAACCGAATCTGGGCGTGTTTAAAGTAAAAGTACAACTGGGCGTGTATTGTGTTCGTTACATCTGGGCGTTTTTACTACTTTTACTAGCTGGGCGTTGTGTATAGAAGTATCATCCACTTCTCTTCACAACGCCCAGCTTCTGGCAGTGCACAGACACAGCGTGTTCTCGAGAGATCACGCTGTGACGTCACTCACTTCCTGCCCCAGGTCCTGCATCGTGTCGGACGAGCGAGGACACATCGGCACCAGAGGCTACAGTTGATTCTGCAGCAGCATCGGCGTTTGCAGGTAAGTAGCTACATTGACTTACCTGCAAACGTCGATGCTGCTCAAGAATCAAATGTAGCCTCTGGTGCCGATGTGTCCTCGCTCGTCCGACACGATGCAGGACCTGTGAGTGACGTCACAGCGTGATCTCTCGAGAACACGCTGTGTCTGCACTGCCGTTCTGAAGAGAAGTGGATGATACTTCTCATCAGAACGCCCAGCTAGTAAAAGTAGTAAACACGCCCCGATGTACGCACATAATACACGCCCAGTTGTACATACATAATACACGCCCAGTTGTACTTTAGAAAGCCTCATTTACATAAATATAAAAATGGTCATAACTTGGCCAAAAATGCTCGTTTTTAAAAAAAATAAATAAACTTTACTCTTATCTACATTGCAGCGCCGATCTGCTGCAATAGGAGATAGGGGTTGCAAAATCTGGTGACAGAGCCTCTTTAAGTCATGTTGTGAGGTGGTGGTGATACATGGATGACATCTTCGTAATTTGGACTGGAACACAGAGTAAATTGTAACAATTTTTAAATTTCTTAATACCATTGATTTGGATAATAATCTCACTCTAACATCTTCATCTCTTTCCTTACAATTTTTAGACACGTTGGTTTACAGCTTTGGAGAGAGGATTAGTTACAGACCTATCTACCAAGTCAACAGACCGGAATAACATTTTCCAGTTTGAGTCAACATCCGAGACGAATGATGGAATCCCTCCTAGTGTCAAACAAATTGTGTCGAACTGCACGATTGGAGAAGATGAAGAATACATTTATCAAAAGATACTATCAATGTCCCCTCTTGACTAAACAGAGGTCTAAGGTTGATAGGATGAGTAAAGACTACTTGTTAGCTCCCCTTAAAAGGGAGATCAGCCAACTCAGATTCCGTTAGTCTCCAAATAAGTAACAGAATTGGCAACATCATTCATAGTGTGTGGCATATTTTACAGAGCTTAGCAAACAAGGTACCTGAATTTGGTGGTCCACCCATGTTAGCATACAGACTATCTAAAAACCTACGAGATCAGTTAATATATATATATATATATATATATGCACACACACACACACACACACACACACACACACACACACACACACACACACACACGATCACTTGCATATTGCAGACAGAGAGGACAACAGATCTGACCCAGTGTGCCTACAACAGAGGACCACATTTTGCCCAACGCGAGTACATGATTTCTATACTGCACCAATACTACACAATGGTGCAAGCTTTCTTTGCTTGACTCTCTGCGAAAACACTGACTTTTCTGTGCACCATCAGCTTGTGATATTAGGGACATCCAGAATATCCACAAGATTTATGCAATCCCAAACTAGTGACATAGAACAGAAAAACTAACAAAACACCCCAAACTAAAGCATATTTAGGCCGGGTTCCCACAGGTCAGACACGCTGCATTAAAAAAAAAAAAACACACACATCCCATCTGAAATCCGCAGTACATTTCGGCCAAAAAAATGGCACCACATTGGGATGCGGTTTTTCGACTGGAATTTCCTCCTACGATGGCGTTGCAGGCCATGTGACGTTGCAGCAGTCACATGGGATAAAATGTAATCCCAGGAGGCTGGACTGCAGGAAGAAGGGCGTTCTGGGTAAGTATGATTTTTTTTTTCCTTCCAGAGTTGCGATTTTTGCCTCAAATACGGCTCAAAAGTCGCAACACTTGGTTTTCGGTTGCGGGTTTAGCACCCCCATTGAATTCAATGGGGAAAACCTGCATACAAAAACAAAAAGGCCGCATAAGTTGACATGCTGCATAATTAAATTCCGCACCACAGGTCAATTTATTAACATTTATGCTGTGTTTTTCCCCGCAACGTGGGCATGAGATTTTCTAAAAGTCATCCACTTTGCTGCTACTGTAAATGCTGCAGGAATTTCCGCACACAATTCTGTTGGGGAAATTCCGCAGCTTTTACGCTACCTGGGAACACGGCCTTAGTGTTCAGTTTTATTCGTATAAAACTTCACGACTGTTTTTTATTTCTATTCTGTTACTTTGTCCTAAGAGATAGAACAGAACATATTGTGGGGCCACAGGTTGTACATGTATAAATGATACATAATCATCAATATCAGGAAACCACAAACATCAAGAACCAAATAATCATATCGGCGAGATGAACGTTTTATCAATGTCTAAAATGAAAAGCCAGAAATGTGTTATTTTCCCTTCATCATCCAGTTACAGAACAATAGCCCCAGGAATCCGCACATCATGTTTCCAACCGCCCATGTCCTCACATCACGTTATTCTCTTCTTGAGAAATCTGGCAGAAAAAAAAAGCTAAAACTTTTCTCCCTGTGACCTCGGTGTAGGATGGAGGAGCCTCGCCAAGAGGAGCAAAGGAGTGTTACTATACTGAGCAGATTTCCATTTAAAAAAATTGGTGAGACTTCTCCCTGACGCCAGAGCAGAATGGAGTGACACAAATACAATGTGGGTGGAGGAGAACAGAATCACCTGAAGAACACACAGATGGAGATGAGGAGAAGTCACGCCAGCTTTCCAGACAAAGTTCAAGCTGAGTCACAAGACTGTTGGGGAGAGGTTCCTGCCACATCATAAAAGTGAAACCTAATACAACGTCAATCCGCCTTCCTCTTCCCACTGAAAATGCCTGTTCCAAAAAAACTACTGCAGTAAATATCAAAACTGGTTGAGAATAACTTCGGCTTCGTTCACATCTGTGTTGTGGCATCCGTTTTAGCGGATCCGTTGAAATAAATAAAAAAGGCAGACTAATGCCGGACTGAATGCAACGGAAGGTAAAATATATGTTTGTTTTTGACAGTTTGTCATCAGTTATAACGGATCGTTTTTATCTTTACATCTTTCTTGCTTTCATTTTTAGGGCCTGTTCACATGAGCGTTGCCTTTACGTTGAGAGGTTTCTGTCGGATTAACCCCTCAACAGAAAGGCAAACGGAAACCTAAGCTTCCGCTTGCATCACCATTATTCACAATGGTGACGGAAACGTTGCTGAAGTTTTCCGTTAGTCACCGTTGTGACAGGGTTCCGTTGTTTGACGGAATAGCGCAATGTTTTGTCACCATTGAGATCAATGGTGATGCAAAGGGAAGCTTAGGTCTGTTTGCCTTTCCGTTGAGGGGTTACCCGACTGAAACCTCAGACGGAACCCCTTAACGTAAAGGCAACACTGATGTGAACACAGTCTTAGCATGTGCAGAAAGAAAAACGGATCCGTTAAACGTAATGGATACAAACGGATGGCTTATCGGTTTGTAACCGTCATCCATTGACTTCAATGTTAAAAACCGGAAAGCTCCTTTACGTTAGGTTTCCGTCATGTTTGACAGAAACAATAGCGCAGCAGACTACGGTATTTCTTCTGTCAAAAAAATGGAAATCTGACGGAACGGAGCCCAACTGAGCACAACCGAAGCAAAAATAAAACCCATTGAAACATTATCTTCCGTTCTTGTGGTCATCTGACGGATACGGATACTTATTTCTGCAGATTCCGTAAGGAAAAGGAGAATTCGCTCCATTGATGGGCTAATCCATGTGCGGATCCGCTGCACACCCACACCAGCGATGCAAGTGTACGTAGAAATACACATCAGATTTAACGCCGTCGTGTGACATTTTTCTCTTCCTAATGCCACCTCCACGGCTGGTGTATATCACACAAATATTCGGAGCAAAAAAGTCGCACACTGTAAATACATTTTGCCCATTTTAGACCCTTTTGAAAACTAAAGTACTGTGCAAAAAAAGTGTATGAACCATATTTTTGGTGCAATGTCCGCTGTTTGTTTAGTAAATCTCTTAAGTGTCCAATGTATGAGTGGCAACTGTGCGGTAGGTGCCAAGTACTAAGGCCTCCTTTACATGGCCGTAGCTGTGTTCGCGGACTGTAACACGCATTTGCGGGCCGTGCTCCCATTATAAAGTATAGGAACACGCCCTGCAAAAAAAAAATATAGGACATGTCCCATTTTTTGCGGGTCATTTCTAAGGCCCAAAAAAAAGGCAGGACATCCAAGAAAACTGACATTTTATTCACCCACAGGTGAGACGTTTCAGTCCAACAGGACCTTTCTCAAGCATGGATCAGGTCCCTTTGGGGCTTTCACTCACTAAATTGCATATGGCTTTGGGTCTCCAGTGCTGTGATATTCTCCTTCTGTATTTCTAAGGCACAGACACTTACCATGAAATATACGGGACGGCATCTGTGGGTCATAGAAATGAACGGATCAGTATTCTGATGCGCGATTATGGATCCGTAATCGCGGATCAAAATTTTGGTTGTGTGTATGGGGCCTTATGTCATGAGCGCAGAATGTGGTGGAGTGTGGGTGGTGGCAGTGTAAGGGACGGGCATGCGATATGGAATTACTACCTGACATATAAGCCAAATTGTAACGCTCAATAAGTGGAGCTCTGTCTTTCAAAAAAAAATAAAAAAAATAAATAAAATGACCTATACTAGTACATACAACCGATGTTTGCTCTGGGGGTGTCAGGTGAGCCGTGGAGAAACTGAATTTCACTGTAACCTTTTAAGTTATTACCAGATAATATTCTACGGGTGAGTTCAGAGATGGTGATTTTGTGGCGAGGATTCTGCATCGCAAATCTGCAGCAATTACAGTACAATACAAATGGATGGGATTTTCAACACCCCATCCACATGTAGCGGAAAAAAACTCAGCTGAAACCTGCGGCAAATCTGATGCTAAAGCCGAAACAAGTCTGCAGGTCTCATATTCAGGTTTAGCCACAGATCCGTCGTGGATTTGCAGAAAAATCTGCAGCGGAAATGGTCTGCCACGTAATAATGTAACCGTATAACTGAATCGCAAAACCCACGGGCGGGAATTAATTATAACTTTCATAGGCCAGTCTTAATATAAAGCGCACTAGAGTAAAATGCATCTAACTTATTAAGAGGCAAACGCCTCTGAATAAATGAGGCACATCACCGGCTGTCTGTGCGCCAGGTACGGAAATCTACGTACATTTCCAGTATAATTTACGCCAGTTTCTGGCGTTAATTATAGTGAATTTGTCGGGCTGTGTGAGGCCACGCCCCTCTCATTAAGTCCCCCCCACCTTTTTTTACACGGCCCGACATGGCAATGATCGGTAATGGGCGTTCACATGAACGCTCATTTGCCTGATAATTGGCCCATGTAAAAGGTCCCTGAGCGCAGCATCATGACATTAAAGTCAAAGCCAAGTAAGATAAAAGAGACAAGACTGTAAAGTTGTAGGGATCCACCTCTTTACTGTGGTTTACAATGTCTCAGCATGCTATTATAAACTAACGGTGTACACGCCGTCACGGACAGTTTGGGAATATACGATGTGTAACTGTGAGCGGTTTCTAAGAGGACGTCCAATTTCTCAGCAGCAGGGCGCGCTCAAATTCATCTGAATAGCTGTGAAGTAACACACCTGGAACGGCTTTTTCTATACGTCATGTTTACCTTATGGGGAACGCTCGCTTCTTAGAAAGCACAATGAAAAAAAAAAAAACGAAGATTTCTTCAAAGGCCTAAGAAGACTGATCAAAGTGCTGCGGACGACTCCCCGGATCTCATGCAGGTTTATTATAGACAACAAAAAATAATCCGCTTCACACAAAAAAGGAGTCATCTAATGTATGAGCGCTTTACATACAAACGCCAAGCTCAGCGGCTACAAGACACACATGACGGAGGATACAAAGCAGCGTTCTGGTTGCTACCATTAATGGGAGTCTCCGGTATCATTGAAGGCTGGGTTCACACGACCTATTTTCAGACGTAATGGAGGCGGTTTACGCCTCAAATTACGTCTGAAAAAACGGCTTCAATATGTCGGCCAACATCTGCCCATTACTTTCAATGGGCTTTACGATGTACTGTGCCGACGACCTGTCATTTTACGCGTCGCTGTCAAAAGACGGCGCGTAAAATTACAGCCTCGTCAAAAGAAGTGCAGGACACTCCTTGGGATGTAATTGGAGCCGTTTTTCATGGACTCCAATGAAGAACAGCTCCAAATTACGTCCGAAAAAGACGCAGCGAAAAACGCGAGTACATGCAATTACGTCTGAAATTCAGGAGCGGTTTTCTCCTGAAAACAGCTCCGTAATTTCAGACCTAATTGCAGTTATCGTGTGCACATACCCTTAGAATTATGGCGCTCACTGTATTTGGTGGGAAAACATTAAAATATATACATTTTTCCATTAAAGGAGAGTCACAGGAGCTGCAAAAAGTCACATAGAAAAGCCAATACTTCCAAACCATCAGTTATACGCCATAAAGCGAAGACACGATAAGGATCTGGATTTTCGGTAATTAGAAAGAAGAAGTGAAATTGACCATCGTTTACAGTAACTCCGACAAGGACATATTATGTATGAAAAACAACAAATCCCGAATGCCTAGAAATAGCAGGTTAAGGTCCTGTTCACATCACCATTCGCTTTCCGTTCCGTCGGAGGTTTCCGTCGGGCGAACCCCGCAACGGAAAGTCAAACTGAAACCACAGCTTCCGTTTCCGTCACCATTGATCTCAAACATTGCTAATCGTTTCTGTCCGTCACCGTTCCGGCAGGTTTCGTTATAAGGACGGAATCAATAGCGGAGTCGACTGCGCTATTGATTCCGTCTGAAAAACGGAAACCTGCCGGAACGGTGACGGACAGAAACCAGTAGCAATGTTTGAGATCAATGGTGATGGAAACGGAAGTTGTGGTTGCCCTGGGTGATCGCACAACTCACACATGCCTAAGAATGCCATCTATGCCCACCTCATAGCCCAATTCTTGCACAGACCCACAATCGTCTTTTAAAGGATGAAATTTAGGCCTCATTTACACGAGCGTGTGCGTTTTGCGTGTGCAATAGGCACTTAACAGCTCCGTGTGTCATCAGCGTATGATGCGCGGCGGCGAGTTTGGATGTTTGTAAACAGAAAAGCATGTGGTTGCGCGAATCACGCTGTTCGCACGGAAATGCTTACGTGTGACCTGCGTGATTTTCACGCACCCATTGACTTCAATGGGTGCGTGATGCGCAAACAGCGCACAAATATAGGATATGTCGTGAGATTTTTTCAGCGGACTCACGCTGCGCAAACCTCACGGACTGTCTGCACTGCCCCATAGACTAACATAGGTCCGTACGACACGCGTGAAAAGCACGCGCGTCGCACGGACCAATATCACGCTCGTGTAAACGAGGCCTTAGAGGAAAAGTTTACCAAAAGGAAAGATTGTCATGTTTTTCTTTTGCTAGGATATGTTTTAATGAAAGATCAAGTCCAGGGGCCTGGAACGTCCTTTGAAGTTTGATCTTACGTAGCTTGTCTGAATTCCAGTAAAAATATTTAATTCCAAAATGACACAGCTTCCGTGCCTGCCAGGTCGCTAGGATGTATAGAAACGGCAGGTTTCGACAAGAGGCTAAAATTGCAATGTAGTTATACGTTGTTTTTCTGTTGGTACAAAAGGTGCAAAATTGACCAGATATGCAGCATCGGAACGTAGAAGAGTCTGGTGCAAGTATTAGATGTAGCCGTATGCCCAATCAAATGTGACATCTATAACTCATCTACACGTTGCAGAATTTTTCCATGCGTAAATTGAACCTGCGGTGCAGATTTTAAAATATGCAGCATGTCAGTTAATCTTGCGTTTCAATCTCAGAATGGTGTCTGACAAGTTTATGTAAAAAACAAAACAAAAAAACAAACAAAACCACACCAAAATACGCAGCGTAAAAACTGCACCGTTTTCCACATCAAAGCGCAAAAATTGCATCTAAAAACGCATAAAGAAAACCTGCAATATTAACTACGAATTTTGCCTTGATGCAGATTTTCTGCTTCAAATTCAGTAACGTGTGCATGAAGCTTGCGGACGCAGAATTTCAAAGGGTAAAATTTTTCTCTACACCCCCAGACAAAAAAAAAAAAAAAAAAAAAGGTGAAAGAAAAACAAAATATCCCAGCGCTCACTGCCACATAATGGTTGTCACTTTGATCTCGCCGCATCCTAATTTCTTACAAAAACACAAGCTTCCCATCAGGGTATGCGCTGCGCTCCCTCCAGAGTTGTTTTCCTAGATTGTCTGTGGCCTCAAGGCATGAATCGCTTTTCAAAACAAAAAGAAGGTTCCCAAGGTTCATCTTCCCATACGTTCCAGACAGTGATTCTCTGACAACAACTTAGACACAGCGGTGGCACATCGTATCGACCTTGACATCGGTTGTCTCTGTGAAGTCTTTTGATGAAGATGGGAGTTATATTTTACTGAGACAACGCCTAACACAGGAAAGCACCACGTATACAGCCATGAACGTGTGTCATGGAATCCATGAGGGAAAAACCGCCAACAAAAACCAGAAATTAAATGGCCCCCGCATTCGGGATCGTTGTGAACGTTTCGAAACCTATCAACAATGTGCATGAGCCCTAAGGCCCTTTCACATATAAAAGGGGTTATCTGGCACATAAAAAATTGGGATTAGGGGCTGGAAATGAAATAAAGAAACCAAAAACGCAATACTTACCCATCCTTGCTCCCGATGATCCAACGCTGACGCTCCGGCGGCCCTAGCCGGGGTTGTTCGCATGCACGTAGCATGTGTCCGCTACAGCCAGAGGGCTCAGCGGCCATGTTGTATTTCTGACATTATGCCAGAAAAAATTAGTCACGAGTGACTGACCCCTTTCATGGTCTGCAGCGGCCACACGCTGGTGCATGAAAACAACCACCGGAAGTGCCGCCGGGGGGAAAAGGATAGGTACGTATTAATTTTTTGGTTTATTGAATTTCCAGACCCTAATAAAAAAAAAAAATAATTCACGTCCCGAATGACTAACCCCTTTAAACTACTGTACTGTGGTAGGGGTGGCAAACAATCTAAAAACAAAAAGATGTGGCACGCACTGCCATTCATGGAAACATGGATCAAACAGGTTGCATTATTTTTACTATCAACTTCTATTTCCTGGGAAGATAGATGGCGCCAGTGATAGACCTTTTGAAAGACCATGCACAGTCGGTCGGACAGAAGGTGTGTAGGTTATTGGCATTTGCTGCCCGATTTTCTTTTTTTTACCAACTATTTAATCGGATGAAACAATGAAGAAGACTTGAAGCTTCCTTCTGAGATCCTTCTGTTCGGAGTGAAAAGTTTGACTGATCAGAACTCATCCTACAACACAGATTTCATTTTAAAACACGTTTAATGCATTATACTGGACGTAGAAAAAACCCTAACCGGAGGTCGGTGATCAGTAACATGGAGCATGCGAGCAGTCTGGATAGGGCGGTTTTATAGACAGATGGCCATAAACTAATTGGACCATAGAAATGAAGTGGCACTTTGTACACATTTTATTACTCTCATAGTCATCTCGTAGATAAAAAACATGACTATGAATACTGAAATAAACCTTAACTGGCTGCCCTATCTACAAATCTGACAGATGTGCTCCACAAAGCACTAGAACAACCTCTGATGAGCCGCCAATGCAAGAGCTCAGGTTCTAGAAACAGCAAATGGGGACAAAATCGAAGGTTTGTTCACCTGCACAAACATAAGGACACAAAAGCCAGAACTGGACAAGTGCCACAAGCAGCTCATACAACTCAGGAATATGATCGCGGGACAAGGGCGCAGCGGAGATACTGTGAAGAGGGATTGTGGGAATCCAACTCGGGCTATTGAAATAGATGGGACAAAAACAGTCATACACAGGAAACATGTCATTAGTGCATGAAATCACCCACTAAGAGCTCCGACACAGAGGTCACACTACATATTTTCCAGCGGAGTAAAACATTTTTGGAGAGTACGTCATTTACAGTAATAATTACCATTACGTAGGGATACGCGGTGTTAAAAACGCAAACTTTATGCAGGGAAACAATATGAATGTTGTAACAATAGTTAAAAGCCATGTACACCTCTGCTGGCATTTTTATTTTATTTTTTTATTAAATGAATGCAGCTTTTAAAGTCAAATCACCCAAAAAAACTAAAACGCGTAACTTTTTAAGATAAAAGATTCTATGTATCGTGTATATATAGAAGCTGTATCGTTCTGTCCGAGTCGCATCTGTCAGTTCAGCTGAACTGACGGCTCTGGTGAAAGGTGGTCCTGCATGTCTGACACACAGAAACCAGCTATTATTGATCACATTTAAATTCATCACCTTAGATGTGATCGTGATTAGATGGATCCCCCGCACTCAGTTCGAGTTGAACTGACAGATGCGGTTGAGACAGGACGATACAGCTTCTATGTACACAAGATACATAAAAGCTGCACCTTAAAAACTAAATTTTTAATAAGTTTTTGCATAAAAACACTAAATACAAGCCCTAAGTTGCTAAAAAAAATCTGCTTACTCAGCAGAAAAGTTTCCAAGTTTACTCCATTCACATCCAGAGCTGCACATCCCTCTCAGCCAAAGTCTATATTAGGGATCAACATCCAGTGTTCAGCTCCAAAAAACAACCCAGAGCGTGAACAGAAGCAAGGAACATGTGATCAGCTGCTGCCGCTGGTATGGCGCCACCACCACACAGCCCGGGCGGCTGCACCTCCCCAGAGTGGAGGAACGGCTCCAGGACAGTAGGCCAACATGTTGGAGGAAGTGTCTCCTCATAGCAAAGCTGGTAACAGCCGCAACGGTGCCAAGACTGCGGAGCCGTTGTTGCAGCCCAGTCTCGGCACCTGCCTGTGCGGTTACCAGCTCTGCTATACGGAGACACTTCCTCTAACAGCGGTTACTATCTCCAATATGAAAACAAAGCGAGTGAAGTCTCATGCGTAGAATGCTGAATTTTTTTTATTATTTAAAATGCATTGGAACAATAAAATAATTTTTTTTTAAATGGTTCCACGGTTGTTGGAAATACAATATTGAAGCACAGCCAAGATTAGATACTTTCTCAGCATATAAAACCAGAAAATAATTATTCTGATGTTAACATGAACACTGCAGGACACCTTCCTCATGAAGATAGCGATTAAAGTTATTAACCCGTTCCCAACTGCCCATTGTCTTTTGATGTTGCTGTAGAAAAGGCCAACGAGTGCTACAGAGAGCGCTAATAACGCACTAAGCAGGAGCCATTACTAACGGCTCCTGTACTTCGAGCATTATCCTGATTACAGCTGGGATCGGAGGAACCTCCGATCACAGCTGTTTATTTCTTTGATCACCGCGGTCCGTGACCCCAGCATGATCAAAGACGACTCCTATGTTCAATTCCGTTACCGGTGATGTGATCGGAGACATGGGAACCCTATGCAGTCAGCCCTGGGGACCTAGAAAGGACCCAGCACACAGTCATTTATTTCTGCCCTCAATTTGTACAGAAAAAATCGAAACTAATTTCTCCCTCATAAAGCAAGGCCTCATGCAGAAACGTTAATAAAAAAAAAATTTTTTTTTTTTTTTAAATTTAGCTGGTCATTAAGGCCTTTTCAGGCCTGGTCAATAAGGAGTTACAGATATAGGGTGGACTATGCACTGTGATTACAGAACTATTGCGGTTTGCAGTTATAACTATACAGATATTGTATTGTTTTATTGTACCCTACATTTGATCTCAGCGATCTGTTTTCTCACTTTGTAATGCAGAGAAAGCAGATAAAACAGAATAAAGGAAGGAGACACTCCAATAACAGAGTAAATGCAATCCGCTTCCATTTATGTGTAGGTGATCTTGTACTTTAGAAGAGTTTTGTTCAGTTTCCCCAATTATAGGAGCCGTCCAGATTTCCAGTGTCATGCGTTTTACAGGACGGAGCAGTGGGTTTCCTTGTTGGAAAGTTTAACCTTGACTCGTAACTTTTTTCCATTCAAATTGTTGGTATAGCGAATGCAGACAAGTAACGCTACCACATAGCATTGCATAGATAGCGAAGGCAGCGACTACTGACTGTATAAACACAAGAGGATTTTTTTCTTCTGCAAACAAGCCCGAGTAACAATCCAATGTAAATGAGAACTCTCAGACAAGAAGGGATGCATCTGCGGTCCAGATGTGGCCACGTAGGAGAGTATCCAGATCATTCATCTACTGGAACAAAATCCGCAGAACCCAACGACAACGGCAGCGCTCAGAGTTCACCAGCAAACCACCAGAAAAGTGCTCAGAGCCCCGGCCTGTGCTGGCGGAGACTGGAAAAGCCTCAATATTCTGCTGAAACGCTGCACAACATCCTGAATTACTACATTACATGGAGGGGCTTCCTCTCTTTGGGTGGAGTGGAAGAAGTGCGGTAAAAGAAAAAAAGATAAGCCGCAGTAACTTAGGATCTACAAAGGCTTTTACAGGCTTCGGCAACTTTTATTTTACAAACGAAACAGAAGATGGTATTATCAGGGCGATGTCAGCTAAATAGCCGATCTTCAGACTGATCACTAGAGATCTGTTGTGAGAAAAGTGCGAACTGGGTATTACCATTCCACCTTGTTAAAGGGGCACAAACCTACACACTCTTCAGCACCGATTGGACATTGTCAGACTGTAGGGACACACCCCCAACTGGTAACACCCAGTTGTCCATTTCTTCATAAATTTCTAGGAGGAATAACAGAGGAGCGGCACAACAAAGTACTAAGAATATATGTTCCAGAACGGTTATTTTATGGGAAAAACTGATCATTTCTAAAATAGACACGTCAGGAGAGGTGACAGGTTCTCTTTAAAGAAAATAAAAAACCAGGCCAATCAAAACGCTCTGTAAGGCCTGATTTACACGAGCGTGATATACGTCCGTGATACCCGCGTGCTTTACACGCGGGTCGCACGGA
Organism: Rhinoderma darwinii; assembly: GCF_050947455.1. Classification (NCBI taxonomy): domain Eukaryota; kingdom Metazoa; phylum Chordata; class Amphibia; order Anura; family Rhinodermatidae; genus Rhinoderma; species Rhinoderma darwinii. The sequence goes on along the minus strand of NC_134696.1, from coordinate 80,946,348 downwards.
CCTATACAAAAGTCTATGGGGCAGTGCAGACAGTCCGAGTTTTGCGCAACGTGAGTCCGCTGCGTAAAACTCACGACATGTTCTATAGTTTTTTGCGCATCACGCACCCATTGAAGTCAATGGGTGCGTGAAAACCACGCATGCCGCACAGAAGCACTTCCGTGCGACCTGCGTGATTCGCGCAACAGCTGTCAAACTCTGAATGTAAACAGAAAAGCACCACGTGCTTTTCTGTTTACAAACATCCAAACGGAGTGTCATAATGATGGCGGCTGCGCGAAAATCACGCAGCCGCACATCATACACGGATGACACACGCAGGTGTTAAGTGCCTTTTGCGCACGCAAAACGCAGTGTTTTTTTGTGTGCGCAAAACGCACACGCTCGTGTAAATCAGGCCTAACATTCGGGCACATTTACTAATAATGGCTGCTGCGCGGCACATAATTAAAGTGTAGGGTGAATCTCTATTGAAGAATACGGTTGTGTTCTTCTTGAACTAATCCCTAAACCTGACATATTTCGAGATGTATGTCACGAGATGTTAAAACATCCGTAAGTCCCTTAGCCTCTATTTTATATACTGGATGGCTGTGCCGGATTCCATCTGTCTCTCAAACTCCCTTATGTTCAACGTATACATTATTTTACTGGAAAGTTGATTCTATCGAATTGGTTTTATAAAAAGTCGTATAACTTAAAGAGTCTCTGTCACCAGATTTTGCAACCCCTATCTGCTATTGCAGCAGATCGGCGCTGCAATGTAGATTACAGTAACGTTTTTATTTTTAAAAAACGAGCATTTTTGGCCAAGTTATGACCATTTTTGTATTTATGCAAATGAGGCTTGCAAAAGTACAACTGGGCGTGTTGAAAAGTAAAAGTCCAACTGGGCGTGTATTATGTGCGTACATCGGGGCGTTTTTACTACTTTTACTAGCTGGGCGTTCTGACGAGAAGTATCATCCACTTCTCTTCACAACGCCCAGCTTCTGGCAGTGCAGACACAGCGTGTTCTCGAGAGATCACGCTGTGACGTCACTCACTTCCTATCCCAGGTCCTGCATCGTGTCGGCCACATCGGCACCAGAGGCTACAGTTGATTCTGCAGCAGCATCAGCAGGTAAGTAGCTACATCGACTTACCTGCAAACGCCGATGCTGCTGCAGAATCAACTGTAGCCTCTGGTGCCGGTGTGTCCTCGCTCGTCTGACACGATGCAGGACCTGGGGCAGGAAGTGAGTGACGTCACAGCGTGATCTCTCGAGAACACGCTGTGTCTGCACTGCCAGAAGCTGGGCGTTCTGAAGAGAAGTGGATGATACTTCTCGTCAGAACGCCCAGCTAGTAAAAGTAGTAAAAACGCCCCGATGTACGCACATAATACACGCCCAGTTGGACTTTTGCAAGCCTCATTTGCATAAATACAAAAATGGTCATAACTTGACCAAAAATGCTCGTTTTTTAAAAATAAAAACGTTACTGTAATCTACATTGCAGCGCCGATCTGCTGCAATACGAGATAGGGGTTGCAAAATCTGGTGACAGAGCCTCTTTAAAGCAATTCAAGAAAAGACAAGGGAGAACACATATGAATGCCACATTGTCGCCCCCATTTTATCAACTCCTTTGTTGTAAAAATAATGCCCAAAAAAAACCCACCAACCCAGGTCTACGATAAAACTGTAGCACCTTGATCATACAAATAGCTGAAATAGTCACATATCCACCTACATCGTACAAGATTCACACGGACATTTGTGGTACAACCGGCAGTTTTCCGACTAAGGCCCCATTCACATCACATGTTGGCCTTCCGTAGGAGGTATACCTGACAAACGTCCTAAACGTATTCCACTGTATGATATACAGTGGAATACGACACCCCGGGAACCGGCCCTGAGAAAACTCCTGAAGTCACTGTCCTCATATGGACAGTGAAGTCGGGACCTTTGCAAAGCCAGAGTCATGGGCCAGAGAGTCGGCAACGCTACCGGAAATACATATGGACGGTGATGTCGTCAGCTCCCCAAGGTATATGTTTAATGTATACCTGTGATGGATGCCATGTAGTGGCATCCGTCACCCATAGGCTCCCATGTTAAGAAAAAATATATAAATTATAGCGTGGTATACGTTTTTTGTGTGGGGGAAAAAAGAGGTACATGGACAAATAACAGCCCGGCACAGACCAAAACAACACAATCTCCGTCAGGATAATGGAGCCCTATGTACATTAATCGTGTACGTCGGGAGCTTTTCTGACCTACACGATAAACGTAGCGTAATAATGTGATGTGAATGGGTCCAAATGAGCAGATGAAACGTTAAATTCAATGGCTCTAATGTCTGCATACTCCTCGCTGGAGGACCTTTCCATTCTCTGTACGGTGGCATTTTTTCCCATGCTAGTAACTCGAATGCGGAGCTGTTGACAGAAAGTGTCGAATTAGACTTGGACTCTTTTTCGTGGGCAACAGTTAAAAATCAGTGCAGGCCAAGCACACACTTATCTCTGCCACAGAAGCGTGGTCAAACCTGCACTGGTGAACGTACTACCCGCCAACCACAGCCCCAAACCACGAGTTGTAGAAGGTGGAAGCCATTTTATGTGCACTATGTAGAAATGGCGCAGCACAGTGGCATCCTACGTCTCAGGGACTTCTTCTCTTGTGACCCATCTACTGGGTTTTACAATACAACTCACACAGAGACAAATGTCACAATAACTGCGTGGGTTTCCTCAGCGACTGAGGCTGCTTTGTCAGCTCCCGCTACAGGGGGAAAAGTTCCAGTGAAAGTAATAAAATATTGCCCGACTTTCCCCCAATTTCTATTCTGAACTTCTGTGGGATATTCTATAAGTAGATAAAGATAAAAATAGAAATCGGAGATACTAATGAAAGAGCCAACACGGGTCATCGCTCCTGATTTTAACACCTTAAACGTATAGTAAAATTTAGGGCTTATTCAGACGAATGTATAAATAGTCCATGCGACATGCGACTGATGTTTGTTTTTTTAACGGCCGTCACACGGCTGCATGTATTTCTATGGGGCTGTTCACACGACCGTTGTTTTAACAGACCGCGTGAGGGGCCCATGAAATAGGACATGTCCTTTTTTTGTCCGTTTTTATAGATCCCTCAATAGACTCAAGTCTATGAGGGATCCGTGAAATGGAGTCCTGCACGGGTGCGTCTCAATATAGCCTTAAAGAGATTGTCCAGCGCCACTCTCTTCCGACATGGGCGTGGATAGGCGCATCCGCACGCCGGGAAAGGCAGTTCCCAAGCCAAGTATCAGGCACTTGTCCTATTCCCATTAATAGGACACGTACACAAAACTTGCTCGGTCCTGCAGCAGAATCCATCCACGCATCCACGCCCAATGTCAGATCAGGCGGAAGGGAGTGGCGCTGGACAATCTATTAAAGTTTTAAAATAGGGGCTTTTTTTTTTTTTCGGAGATGGGAAATCATGCTGCAACTGTACTTGACCTCCTTAAACAGAAGCATGGCTCCTCACCCAATCTATTACCCTTATCTGACCACGCCACCTTTCTGGAGGAGATCGTGACTGGGGGCAGGTAATGGATTTGGGGCAAAGGTGAGTGCCATTATTGATGATGTAGATACTAGCCGTAAAGCGGGCAGCTCAGCTTCCTAATCCTGGGATGTAGTGCGGGTGACGTTACACGCTGGGGGAGGAGGTAGCTGCGACACCATTACAGTATTTCCCGGCTCCCCCTCCCCTCACGTCAGTGCCTTCCTGCGCTACAAAAAAAACCATGTCAGCCGTCTGCTAGACCTCTGCTGCTTTCAGTTATAGAAGACCACCCACACACTAGGGGCTCGCATGCCACGTATTGGGGACCCCTGCATCACACAGACAGCGTAACGTTTCATTTGCACTGCGGGGGAATGAACACTTGCTGCCGGATTCTCCTACAGGTTACAGTGAATTGGTGGCATCTTCGCAGTGGAAAACTCTATAACAATATGGCAAGCGCAAAAAAAAAAAAATGTCAACACTAATTTATGAACAAAAAAAAAAAGTCAATGTTCACACGTCAGTCAAGTGAACTGGATTTTACAAACTGCAGAAAAAAACTAAAATAAAAATCACTGCAGATTTTGGAGCAGATTCCCACATCCCCTATATATTGAGAAATTCATCCATTTCTGTTGATTGAGGAAACCCGCATATCATTATTCGGCAGATAAACGCGGCATGTGAACATTACCTACAGGTGGTATGGATACAAAGCTCTAAATGGCATGAGGGGAAAAAAAAGGCGAAAATCCTGTGGACGGTCGAACGGACCAGCTCATAACATACGTTAAATCTGTGTGTGCTCATGAAGGCCTCAAATCCCTCCGTAATTAAAGGGTTAAACTAGTAATGAAGCCAATTCTGGAAAAACATCACCCCTGAAAAAAAAATAAACGGTACTTTGCAAATAAGGAATCTGAGTTTTATCTCCGTCTCACGTTAAACCGCCAACATCATAAACAGATACAGCTATACCCGCGCTCACCTGTCTGAAGTCCGCCAGGTAGGTAATAAAAGTGCCATCTGCCTTCCGGAACTCCAGGGTAATAGAGTCGCTCTCGCTGTCCGCCTGCAGGCTCTCCTCTGCTACCTGACCATCTTCAAGACGAACACGGACCTTCAGCTCCCCGAGGCTCGCTCTACAGTACCACAGCAAAGACAATAGCCACAAGAACTGTCTGGCTGATACCAGAGGACACATCCCCGGGCAGCGGGTGCCAGGGCAGCGAGTCTAGCAGTACTGGGTAACACTAGAGAGAAGAAGAAAAAGAAGGAAGAACATTACCATGGAAGAAACAATATAGAAGTGGTAAAACAAAGGCCTGAAATGTGGAGAGGCCCCGATATTGACAGTAAACACAAAACGCGTCAGGACGATGCGGTCATAAAACACGAGATAAAGCCCGAACTTGTACAACACGAGAGAAGGGAAATCCCACAACAGATGAGGAAACTGCGGGTGGATTACACAACGGATCACATAGAATATAGATCACAGTTCAGATTAGTCACCCCACCATCCTGCCAGAAGTGGCTGATAACAGGGAACAAAAACGTGTTCAACAGTACAAAAAAAAATATTTAAAAAAAATAAATATATATAGAAATAAGAGTCCCTGTAAGTGACATTACTAGACCACGACCATCCTGATACAGATCAGAAAATGTCGTGTGGAGGAGAAGAGAACGATCCACAAGGGATGAGATCGCCTAGAAATGATGGTTAGGATTTGAGCAATTTTGTAATAATAATAAACAAATCAACCAGACAGGAAATTGATCTTCCGTATAGAAGAACGATCAGCTATTGAGTTGTAGAACATCTTCAGGTTGTGACAATCTAGTGGTAATGTGTAAACTATAAACCATGTGAAAAGTAAACTGAGGGCTGTGACACAAGTGAAGACAATGGCACACACATCGATCTAAATCAGGACGAATTTCGCACACATGGATCACGACAATCAAGATCGTAAGCGACGTGTGATACATTACCCAATGAGTGAAACAACGATCAAATTGTGTCGTATAGAACGGGGCTCACATAGAGCCGGGACCCCGGGGAGCAGAGGGAGCCGGGACCCCGGGGAGCAGAGGGAGCCGGGACCCCGGGGAGCAGAGGGAGCCGGGACCCCGGGGAGCAGAGGGAGCCGGGACGTTCCCACTATTGACTGCTGGAACTAATGAGAAGTCAGGCGTGAAGAATGGATGTGCAGAGCGGAGCACTCACCCCGGAGCAGACGCTGACATCCGGATCGGCTACTCGTCCTGGGTGACCCGAGGTCTGTCTGTCCCCTGCAGAGCTCCCGCCGCCTGCAGACTATCCCTCCTCATCCGCTCCGGCCGCACTTACAGGACGAGATCCGGCGGCGGCTGCTGCTGCGGCTGCTATCCCGGGCCGGACTCAGGTCTTGGGATGTTCTCCCCCAGGCGGCGGCTTTCAGAGGCCGTCACTTCCTCCAGGACCTGCCCCTTGACTTAAAGGGACAGACACACGACGGCGGCAGCAGCGAGTGGAGAGGCGCAGCCCGCACATGATGCAGCTGTGGCACACGGACCGGGCTGAAGTTGGTTACTCACAGGGAATGTATTCTTGTTGTCACTGGTTCAGTGACTATGGAGAACTTATCTAATTAATACGTTGCATTGACTGAGGTGCCTGTCCAACATGACACTTTCCACTTTTTACTGATTTGAATAGTAAAGGGTGTTTTCAAAGGGTTAAATACCTTTGGGCCACTAACCTCACGCTGCTGGCACACACAGAGGGATGCCCCGCATTACATTTAGGCAAGTCCAGACTGGCCCAAAGGAGTTCTGGACACCAAAGCTGGCATCAAAGTGGGTAGATTGACACTCTTCACTGATTTGAATAGGTAACCTGTGCTTTTAAAGGGTTAAATTACTTTGGGCCACTGATACGACACTGCTGGCACAAAGAGAGGAATGCCCGTATAAAATTCAAGCACGTTTAGGCTGGCCCAAAGTGGTCCTGGGCATGAAAGCCGGCATCAAAGTTGTCAGATGGCCACTTTTCACTGATTTGTATAGTATGGGGCGTTTTCAAAGGGTTAAATACCTTTGGGCCACTGATCTCACGCTGATGACACACAGAGAGGGATGCCCTGCATTATATTTTGGCAAGTCCAGGCTGGCCCAAAGTGGTTCTGGGCAAAAAAAGCTGGCATCAAAGTGGGCAGAGGGACACTTTTTTTTTTGCTGATTCAAAAAAGTATTTGGTATTTTCAAAGGGTTTAATGATTTTGGCCCACCCTAATGATGCCCTGCGTTAAATTTGACTGGCCCATAGTGGTTCTGGACATAAACGCTGGCATCAAAGTTGACAGACAGACACTTTTTGCTGCATTTAATTAAGTAACTGGTGTTTTGAAAGGGTTAAATACATTTGACCACTGATCTAACCCTAGGTGGCCCCTGATGGTTATGTGTGAATAGACCCTCGTGGCAAGTGATTGGCCTGAAGTCCACCTTAATGGGGTTTTCCGAGTTATTGAAAATATTGGCCAATGTAGAAGGGCTGCATAGAAAGCCATTGCTCAACTCACGGATCCATGTCGTTTCAACGCCGCCGCTCCGTTCCCAGGGCCGCACCTACCATGAGGCGAGTTGAGCTTCAGGCAGCACCCTGCAAAGTCTCAGAAGGGGCGGCATTACAGAGCTGCCGGCCCACGTTTCCACCACTTTTCAGCCGCTGCAAGATGTGCCGCCTCCGTAACAGAACATTTCTCCTGTGCCAGAATAGTTCTCCCGTGAGACTAGCGACCACACCAGACGAAGACAGCGCTGCATCGGTGAGTGTCATCGCGTCGCCTTCACAGATCCCGTGAAGATGAGAGACCTTACCTGAAGAGGACCGCACAGCATCGGTGAGTATGTAGGGCATTCATGTCGGGCTGTGTGGCATCATATACAAGAGGGCTGTGGGGCATGTACAGGGGGGCTGTGTGGCATATACAGTGAGGCTGTGTGGCATATACAGTGAGGCTGTTTGGCATCATATACAGGGAGGCTGTGTGGCATCATATACAGGGAGGCTGTGTGGCATCATATACAGGGAGGCTGTGTGGCATCATGTACAGGGAGGCTGTGTGGCATCATGTACGGGGAGGCTGTGTGGCATCATATACGGGGAGGCTGTGTGGCATCATATACGGGGAGGCTGTGTGGCATCATATACAGGGAGGCTGTGTGGCATCATGTACAGGGAGGCTGTGTGGCATATACGGGGAGGCTGTGTGGCATCATATACGGGGAGGCTGTGTGGCATCATATACGGGGAGGCTGTGTGGCATCATATACGGGGAGGTGTGTGGCATCATTTACGGGGAGGTGTGTGGCATCATATACGAGGAGGTGTGTGGCATCATATACGGGGAGGTGTGTGGCATCATATACAGGGAGGTATGGCATATACAGGGAGGGTGTGTGGCATCATATACAGGGAGGCTGTGTGGCATCATGTACGGGGAGGCTGTGTGGCATCATGTACGGGGAGGCTGTGTGGCATCATATACGGGGAGGCTGTGTGGCATCTTATACAGGGAGGCTGTGTGGCATCATATACAGGAGGCGCGTGGCATCATATACAGGAGGTGTGTGGCTTCATATACAGGGAGGCGCGTAACACTGTCGTGTGACTATAGCCTTACCTAAGGCCCCATGCACACGAACGTAAAAACGCCCGTAATTACGGGCCCATAGACTTCTATTGGCCACGGGTACCTCCCGGTATGCTTACGGGAAGGTGCCCGTGCCGTTGAAAAATATAGAACATGTCCTATTTTAGGCTGTAATTACGCCAGGGGCAGGCCCATAGAAGTCTATGGGTCTCCCGTAATTACGGGTGACTAAGTGTGTGCACCCGTAATTACGGGAGCGTTGCTAGGCGACGTCAGTGGATAGTCACTGTCCAGGGTGCTGAAAGAGTTAAACGATTGTCAGTAACTCTTTCAGCACCCTGGACAGTGGCTACCGATCACAATATAGATCAACCTGTAAAAAAAAAAGACGTTCATACTTACCCAGAACTCCCTGCTTGTTCCTCCAGTCCGGCCTCCTGGGATGACGTTACAGCCCATGTGACCTCTGCAGCCAATCACAGGCTGCAGCAGTCACATGGACTGCCGCGTCATCCAGGGAGGTCGGACTGGATGTCAAGAGAGGGACGCGTCACCAAGACAACGGCCGGGTAAATATGAATTTATTTTACTTTTAATACGGAAAGGGCTGTCCCTTCTCTCTATCCTGCACTGGTAGAGAGAAGGGGCTGCCGATTAGTGCAGTGCAATTTTGCATCAAAAACGTGCCCGTAAATACGGGTGGAATACTGGTGACACCGGACCCGTATTTACGGGCACGGATCCGTAAATACTGGTGCAATACGGGTCGAATACGTGTGACCAAGGACCCGTATTTACGCCAGTATTTACAGGAGGACATAAATACGTTCGTGTGCATGAGGCCTAACACTTCAATGTGACTGCTAGTAACTCCGGTCATGTAGCTAATACAGGGACTCTTCTGTCACTTTAGGAGTCCATTATTTAGCATTTTCTGGTGCGGTACCTCCCAGATGCGTCAGAATTATTAATAACGATTAAAATTTCTGCCCGATCTCTAGTTCCTGTGTGCCACAATAGGAACTTGACCTCTAGTTTCTATTGCAGCGCAGGGGAGAAGACAGAAGACTGCAGTAGGTGAGTATAAGTATTTTTATTTTTCATACTGGTTGTTTTGTTTTGCAGGTTCCGCTGGACCATTTGTCGTAGATTCGTTGGATTACTTCGTTGATCTACATTTTTGTTTAATAAAATGGTCAGAGGGTTATGTGAGGGAGTTTTTATTTCAATTAAAAAAATAGTTTTTTATGTCTTCTTATACTTTATTACCGTCTTCGTAATAGCCGCTGTCTGACAGCATCCATTACTAAGGCTGGGGCTTAGTGTTAGCCAGTAAAAAAGCTAGCACCAACCTCCCATTATTACCCCAGTACCCACCGCTATCAGGGGTACCAGGAAGAACCGGGTACAATCCAGGACCCAACCATCTGAAGGGATGACCGGCCGTCACTTCAGATGTTCAGGTATTGGATCGTACCCGGCTCTTCCCGGTACCCCTGGCGGTGTTGGGTACCGGGCTAATAATGGGAGGTTGGTGCTAGCCTTTTTACTGGTTAACAGTAAGCCCCAGCCTTAGTAATGGTTGCCGTCAATCAGATAGCGGCCATTACACTGGCGGTAATAATGTATTAAAAAAACAGATGGACATAAGAAACATTTTTTTAATTGAAATATAAACTCCCTCACACAACCCACTTTCACCATTTTATTTTAAAAAATAAATAAAAAAACATAGATCGTGAAAGTAGTCCAATAAATCTACGGCGTAGTCCAAACGGTCCATTGGAACCAACCGGAAAGAAAAAAGTATGAAAAATAATACAGTATACACTTTACTTCTCCCCTGCAACACACTAGAAACTAGAGGTCAAAGAAAAATAATTCCCCATCATGTAAGTCTGCTACATGTCAACTGAAAAGTCATTCGCCAGAGGGAAAAATGTTCCCACATGACGGAGTACAAGGTCCCAGGCCCAGGTGAAGCTTTCTTTTAAGACTCCACCGTTGGGAAACATTTTTTTCTCTGGTGGAAGATTTTTCCACTGACATGTAGCAGTTCTATAGGGGTGGTGTTAGGGAGGGCAAAATCAGCAATTGCACAGTGCCCCAAAATGGGCCGCTACTCTTAGGCAAGTGCTGTGTGCTTGCCTCCAGGCTAAAATTTGCCACCCAGCCCTGGGGCGTTGGCTCCCTGCCCCACCGTTTTCTCCGGTTGGCCTGCGGTCTACAACAGTCCAAGAACCCGCTATTGATGTCAGCGGCCTAGCGCGATTATGTCACTGCATCATGCCATCCGCGCTGTGCCGTTGTACTCAGCAGAAAGTCAGAACGTTTGGCTGGGGTTACTTGGATAGATTGGGGGGGGGGGGGGTTCGCCTTTCTATAGTTCGCCTCAGGCAGCAAAGGGGCTGGGTTCACCCCTGTCCGTTCCTTCCCGCCTCTGTGTTTTGACATAGCTGCAGTGATGACGTGCCCGTATACCCACATGATCGCTGCAGCCGATGACTGGTCTCAGTGGCTATACAGCACAGGAGCGCTGAGGCCAGTGTTTGACTGCAGCGATCACGTGTATATATGGGCACGTCGTCATTGCAGCTATGTCAAAACACAGCGGCGGGAAGGAATGGAGCGACGGCTTTGGAACAACAGGGATCCGTGAGTTGAGCAATGGGTCTTTTTTTTTTTTTTTTTCCATCCCTCTTACCGTGGCCAATTTTTTAAAATAACTTGGAAAACCCCTTTTATGGGGTTTTCTTCTGCTGGAACTTTGGGCCATACTGTATTATGGTCTTATTAATGTGTCAAGGTCTGGGAGGTCGGCCGTTCAATCCTGTTATCATTTGTCCTCTATTTCTTACTAACCTTCCAAGTGTATGTTAGCAAGAAGTGGGGGGATAGTCGTAAATTAAAGAGAGTATGACTGCAGTACCAAACTACACTGGGTATGTTTGTAGTCTGTTACCATGGAGACACAAAGGTCTCCATAGGAGATGTACATAAGAGACCAGAAAGTTTGATCAGCACATTCCAGAAAAATGAAACAAAAGTTGTATACAGGTGCAAGAACGCCCGTAACTCCAAAATTATACAGCAAACAAGAAAATGGCGACGGCACACTACGAACACCAACGTCACCTAAACACTATATATAAATACATATGCATTACTGCTAAATCTACTTACAATAGTGAGGTTCTCAGCGCACATTTTGATCAAATTGTGTGAGCCCACCTGCCACGATAAGGTGACCTCTCTGCTCCACGGGAGATTTCTGTCCTCCCTGAGCTTGCCTTAGGACACCTGCGTTACGGTTTGACAGGTGTAGCGCCCCAGTCGAACTCCCCACCTGCCACGGTCCTCGGGCGGGTGTATGAGTAGCGTAGGGACCCACCTTATAGCGGGCGCCTTGTCGTGGCCGGTGGGCTCACACAATTTGATCAAAATGTGCGCTAAGTACCTCACTATTGTAAGTAGATTCAGCAGCAATGCATATTTATTTATAGTGTGTAGGTGCCATTGGTGTTCGCAGAGTGCTGTCGCCATTGCATATGAGCTGTAGACAAAATGGTAGAAAATTTTAAATCGAAACCTAGTTCAAAGTTGCTTTATTTTAGATGCCTTGGAGGAATAAAAAAAAATTGGTTGCAAAGATTTACATAACCTTTAAATACCTAAAATCCTGGACAAACACTTTAATGATTTTCCTGAAGTGTTTTATAAATGACTGACATTCCACAAATAATAGATAGAGGCCGCGCTCGAAATCCACAATCCATTTATTCACTCATTGCAAGGTGTGAGCTGAAAGAACTGACCATATACTATGTGAAAAGCTGCTCATGCATAAAAATGGTGAAGAAGATGTGATATATGTATACAGCTCAGGGTAGTGATATGAACACATTATCAGCGTGTACTGTCAGCTATAAAATGATGAAAATAACAATCCCAATAATCTGTACAAGATTCTCTGTCTTCTGAAAAAGGCCCCATGCACATGGCCGTAGATTTTGTCCGTAATTACGGGCCCATTCATTTCTATGGCCGACGACGGACTCCTTCCTGTATATTTATGGGAAGGTGTCCGGGAAGTAGAAAGTTTCTGTAAAAAATAGGACATGTCCTATTTTATTTTTTTACGGACTGTGCTGCCATAATTTATAACAACTGTTTTCGGTCGGCCGTGCCCGTAATTACTGACCATGATTACGGGCATGGTCGTGTGCATGGGGCCTAATCGCCAACACATCTATTTTATATTACAGACTTTCCATGAATTTATGGATGTTTGGCAACCCATATAAAATATATTCATTTCTGAGGTAGATCTCTGTAGCATTGTTATACAATTGTGTATTCATTGCACCTCAGAACCACATTATTATCTTGCCATATATACTGGACGGCTATAGGAGCCTAAGGTTTTGGGGCCTGATTGTAATTCTTGCCTCTGCAGCCCCTATAGGTACACCAGTGATTATAGCAAAACATGAAAGTATATGTGTCCAGAATGATCTGTCCAACAAATCAGATATCAGACTGCCCGGCACACAGGAGTACAGGGTCCACGACTCCACTCAGTGGTAATCATACAAAGCTTCTAGGCGAGACTAGCTCTGTAATATGGTGTCCGATTAGTTTTTCTGTCAGGCCATCGGTTTTAAAATCCAGGATAACCTCCTTTTTGCTCGTCATGAGTGTCAGGCAGTTTCCGCATCCTGTCAAGTAAACTCTTCATGCTGAACATTCGAGCACTGGTACTGTGCCCATGCATTTAGGAACAGAGCAATGGCTTTAACACACACCCGCAGCCCCGCTCTAATGCCGGAGATGAGAGAATCCTCTGATCTCAGTTATTTAACCCTATGACACGATAGACGAGAGCTGTACAGGAAAAGAATTCACTGTATTCTACGATATATATTTACTTGTGCTCCCACAAAGTATAGGAAATTGTAATTCACTGAAGTGATGAATGAGTAAAACGTATACATTTTATTTCATAACTCTCTAAAAACAGGGGTATAGTCACCACTGTGAAAAGCCCCACCGTGTGCGTTAAAAACGTATTAAACACATACTCCAATTCCTGGTTAATTTCTGAACCCTCTCTAACTGGGTATACTTGAAAGATACAAATATGGGATCAGCGTTTCAACATTGGTGTAACAGTGGATTAGACCCTAAAACACACCAGAGCCTGCAGTTACCGCTCCTAAATCACCTGGTGCTAGGGTGAACAACAGTGCCACTGTCACCTACGCTATGGTCCCTCACTAACCTGACCCTACGCGTTTCTATACATATATTTCATCAGGGGTCTGTAACTTGGTCATTCTGGCTAGGGTGCCAGCGATATTCATTCATTAGCAGATATTCTGCTGTACAACACGGAAGCGTGCACGCATGGATGTCAGCTGACCTATACTAAACTCATACAATATTTATCCCACAAGATGAACGCCACAAAAAACAATTCCAAAATTGCTGTATTTTTATCCACCCCGGCTCAAAAAAAATGGAATAAAAGTGCTCTAAATTAGTACCCCAAAATGGTACCAATAATAACTACAACTCGTCTCGCAAAAACAAGCTCTTGTAGAGCTCCTTTGATGAAAAATAAAAATGTTAGAGGTCTTTGAATGCAGCGTCACAAATTTTATTTTTAAAATGTTTTTATTGGGCACAAGTAGAAAAACATAAAAAAAATCTATAAAGATTTGATTTCCCTGTAATCATAGCAGCCCATAGAATAAAGTTATTGTGTCAATTATAGCAAAGTGGTGCCAACAAAAACAACTAGTCCCGCAAAAGGGCCTTACGTGGCTTCTCTGACGGAAAAATAAAAAAAGTTATGGCTTTCAGAACGCGGAGCTGCATAAAGAGTGCCCAATGTACCGTCCTCTGAACATTAGTTTGGGGTGTTGTATATTGCACCTACTTACCGGCTGAACTAGAGGGTTGTATAAGGAAGTATAGGAAAAAACATTCTGTAGCTGAAATCCATCTCAAACATCTGAATGGGAGTGTTTCTGTTGTTTTTAGAAACCCCATTCAGATTTATACCGCGGAAATTCTCTCCAACTGAAATGTGCCACTAAGAGGAGTCCTGTGTACTTTGCCCCTATTATTAGTCCACTCTTTATATTTGGACTGCGGCTCTGTTATATCGAATCTGCCGACAGCGATATCTCTGAGATAAGGGTAATGATATGACTAGACGGCTGAGCTCTCTACACCGGACAGAAATGTTTACAAAAGGGATCATTGCGTGTAAAGGTTCCAGGAAGCAGCACACTAATACAATAAAGCCATCGAAAGTGGAAAATACCTAAACTACTCATGTTTTCAACTATTCCGATTATTCGCTGTATGGTATACAACACCTTGAATTCAATCTCTGCCTCAGGTACAAATTCTGGGCGTATTATCACTGCAAAGTTACCCATGTTCTCCGGAAGAGGTTTTACTCATACTTTTAGTAACATTTTTAAAATATATAATATACGTAAAATCTGACTTGGAGCAAGTTTTGCTTATATAGAACGTAGCCAATTTTGTCCTCAAAAGTGTTTTTGATGGCCTATCCTTAGGATAGACGTTGATACTTGAACAGGAGGGCTCTGACCCGTGGTAGCCCCGCTGCAGACTGAAGTAAAGGTGGATAACTGCCTCAGCCCCTTTATTCTGCTTATTGGCCGGGGTCCCAGGGCTTTATGTCCACTGATCAAATATTTACGGCTTATCCTAAGGATAGGCTATCAATTTTTGAAGGGGTTTTCCATAATAAATATTTATCACCTATCCACAGGATAGGTGATAAATACCTGATCGGTGGGGGTCCGACCGCTGGGTCCCCCATTATTCCTGAGAACGGGCTTACCTTGCCGTTCCAGGGAGCCCCATAGAAATTGAGCGGTAGTGCGCATGCTCGGCCACCGGTCTATTCAATTCTATGGGGCTGCTGAAGATAGCGCTCAGCAGCCCCATCAAAATTAATAGAGCGGTGGTCGAGTCTGCGCACTACCGCTCCATTCCTATGGGGCTCTAAGGAGCAGCAAAATAAGCGTGTTCTTGTGATTGATGGGGGTCCAAGCGGTCAGGCCCCCACCAATCAAATTTTTATCACCTATCGTGTGAATAGGTGACAAATAATGATTATGGGAAAACCCCTTTAAGTCTCGGAAAACATGTGTTGTACTGCATATTGTTGCGGATGTTTGGTGAGAAATCCTTTCAATCCATTTGCAACAAATGTGACACGTCTGAATTTGGCCTTATGGGAAAAAGCAGATGAACTACATGACAGGCCTGGGATCCTTTCTAGGGAACAAAAAAAGACTACAAGGAATGCAAATGCCCAAGGTATATAAATATATAAATTCTATTTATTAGTACATCCAACATCAAAGAATGTTTATAATATCACAATTAGTCAAAAGGAGAGAAAAACATGGGCATAAGATAAAAATTACAGATCGCACCTCCAAGAAAACCAAATCACACAGTACAGATGAATATCTATGTATTCTGTCATAATGGCATTATATAAATAAGGCCCCATGGCTAGAAAATTGGAATGCCTAAAGTATATAGCCGTGTACAATCAATATATACATATAATGTAGTTGCGGTTTAAAATAAGATGCCTAAGGCATATGGCCATATAAACAGGAAAATCTATAAATAACGGCCACTAGCCCTCACAGGTGCAAAAGTGTGAAATTCAACACCCATGTAGTGTCCACCTAAACAGCCACTGTACCCAATAGGTACCCACAGGGTTCACCAAACTCTAGGGAACTCACCTACAGATATCCGTATTTCTGAATGGTATTAAAGGGATTGTCCACTTTCAGCAAATTAATGCGATTTTTTGTATAATTAAAAGTTATACAATTTTCCATTATACTTTCTGTATAAATTCCTCACAGTTTTCAAGATCTCTGCTTGTTGTTATTAATTAAGAACATTCATTGTTTTCTTCCAGTCGATAAATTCTGTCCACGGTCATGTGATGGACAAACAGGTGCTGGGATCGTTAGAAGACACAGCTCTGATACACATACTGTAACGAGCCTTGCACCTGTGTGTCCATCACATATCTCCTTCCTTCCTCAATGGGATGCCAGGGTGCTCTGCCTCCTGCCGCAAGGACCCGTAGGGCCAGCACGAGCACCAGTAATATGCCCCCAGCCTATCTCTGCATACCCTGATTTATAAAAGGGAGTCTGCCCTGTATCACAGTGCCTGAGCAAACTTGTACTTCCTAGTATTATCGTGAAAAGCTTCCGTATCCCCAGTCCATTGTCCATGAGGACTCCAGTGTCCGTGGCGAGTCCTGTGCCCATGTCCAGTGTCTGAGAAAAGTCCTGTTTTCGATAATCCAGCACAGCCAGTTTCCGATAATCCTGCACAGCCAACTTCCGATAATCCAGCACAAATCAGCTTCCAATAATCCAGCATCAGCCTGCTTCCAGCAATCTGGCACCAGTTTATATCTGCTGCCAACAATCAGACTGTGTCCTGCTGCCTCCAAGGTGCAATCTACCTGTGATCACATTGCACCTATCTGGGCAGCAGTTAGGGTATGTTCACACGAGGGCGTCCGTAACGGCTGAAATTACGGGGATGTTTCAGCCTGAAAACATCCCCGTAATTTCAGCCGTAACGGCATGTGCAGGCGCTTGAACGCTGCGTCAATTACGGACGTAATTGGCGCTGCTATTCATTGGAGTGAATGAATAACGGCTCCAATTATGGCCAAAGAAGTGACAGGTCACTTCTTTGACGCGGGCGTCTATTTACGCGCCGTCTTTTGACAGCGGCGCGTAAATTACGCCTCGTGTGAACAGACAAACGTCTGCCCATTGCTTTCAATGGGCAGATGTTTGTCAGCGCTATTGCGCTATTTTCGGACGTAATTCGGGGCAAAAACGCCCGAATTACGTCCGTAAATAGGCCGTGTGAACATACCCTTACTGCGGAGTAGACCAGAGGGTCCACAAACTTTCTGGTTGTGACAACACACATGTACTGAGCAAGTCTGTGGCCAAAATACATTGAATGAAGACAATATATACATGGAAACAGTAAGGGTATGTTCACACGGCCTATTTTCGGGCTGTAAACGCCCAAAAAACGGCCGAAAATTCGGAAGCAGAACGCCTCCAAACATCTGCCTGTTGATTTCAATGGGAAAACAGCGTTCTGTTCCGACGGAGCGTTTTTCGCAGCGTTTTTTTACGCGTAAAAAAAACGACCGCGAAAAAGGAGTGCAGGACACTTCTTGGGACGTTTTTGGAGCCGTTTTCCATATACTCTATTGCGAAAACGGCCGTAAAAAAACGCTGCAAAAATCGCGAGTGGCACAAAAAACGTCTGAAAATCACGTCTGTTTTCTCCCTAAGGGTATGTTCACACGGCCAAATTTCAGACGTATACGAGGCGTGTTATGCCTCGTTTTACGTCTGAAAATATGGCTACAATACGTCGGCAAACATCTGGCCATTCATTTGAATGGGTTTGCCGACATACTGTGCAGACGACCTGTTATTTACGCGTCGTCGTTTGACAGCTGTCAAACGACGACTCGTAAAAATACAGCCTCGTCAAAAGAAGTGCAGGACACTTCTTTCAGACGTTTTTGGAGCTGTTTTCTCATAGACTCCAATGAAAACAGCTCCAAAAACGAGTTGGTAAAAAAATGAGTTGGTAAAAATGCGAGTTGGTAAAAAACGTCTGAAAAGCAGGGTCTGTTTTCCCTTGAAAACAGCTCTGGATTTTCAGACGTTTTGGTTGACTACGTGTGAACATACCCTTAGGGTATGTTCACACGCTGAGCCAAAAATGTCTGTAAATACGGAGCCGTTTTCAAGGGAAAACAGCACCTGATTTTCAGACATTTTTTGAGCAACTCACGTTTTTCGCGCCGTTTTTTCGGCCGTTTTTGGAGCTGTTTTCAATAGAGTCTATGAGAAAACGGCTCCAAAAACCTCCCAAGAAAAGACCTGCACTTCTTTTGACGAGGCTGTAATTTTACGCGTCGTCTTTTGACAGCTGTCAAACGACGACGCGTAAATTACAGGTCGTCGGCACAGTACGTCCGCAAACCCATTCAAATGAATGGGCAGATGTTTGCCGACGTATTGGAGTCGTATTTTCAGGCGTAAATCGAGGCATAATACGCCTCGTTTACGCCTGAAAATAGGTCGTGTGAACCCAGCCTTAGGCTACGTTCACACAGGGCGGATATGCTGAGTAAGGCTACACAGCGTATCCGCCCTGGCAGCCACAGGGAATTCCGGACGGCTTTTTCACCGCAAAATTTGCAATATGCTGCGGGTTTTTACCTTGCCATTGAATTAAATAGGGAAAACCCGGCAACACAAAAGCATCGACTACACAAATACAATTGACATACCACGGATTAAAAAAACGCGTCACAGATCAATTTCGGAGCGTTTTTTTCCGCTCCTTGTATACGCAGCGTGTGGATGAGATTTGTTAACATTTCATCCACTTTGCTGTTACTGTTTTATGCTGCGGATTGTAGATACATAAAGTTAAATAAAAAACGTTCTTATCTTTATAGGTGACCACACAAAAATAAATGCAGACGTGAAGCAGTTAGCCCAAGCACGCCCCACGCTAAGCAGAACACAACAGTGAGACACCGCTGCACAAAATCAATACAAAAAAGTGCAAATACAGTATCAACAATAGTGACGTAAAACAGTTACACCAAACGCATCCTACAAAAAAGCATAGTGCGGCTGGTACAAGTGAAACACGGCTGCAGTAAGACCTAGGCCAACCCCTGAAAAATAACCCCATAGCAATATCCCTCCTCGACCAAACTTTACAGCTGGCACAATGCAGTCAGGCTGGTAACGTTCTGGCACTCACCAAACCCAGACTCACCAATCAAACCGCCAGATAGAGAAGCGTGGTTTATCACTCGACAGAACAGGTTTCCTCTGCTCCAGAGTCCGACGCTTGGCATTGGGCTTGGTGATGTAAAGCTTGCATGCAGCTGCTTGACCATGGAAACCCATGCCATGAAGCTCCCAGGCACAGTTTTTGAAGAGGCTCTGTCACCACATTATAAGTGACCTATCTTTTACATGATGTGATCGGCGCTGTAATGTAGATTACAGCAGTGTTTTTTAATTAGAAAAACTATCATTTTGGAAGGAGTTATGACCTATTTTAGCTTTATGCTTGTAAAGGATCTGTCAGGCACAGCTTCTGTGTCAACGCCTATAGGTAATCAGTCTGCACCTGCTTCTATGTCTGTGAGACTGACTCCACCTTCCACCACTCAGGATGGCAGGCTTAGGAGTGGGAGAGCCTATCACAGCCTGGCCAGACGGAGCTAGCTCCCGCCCTCTGTCTATTTATACCTGCCTTTCCTGTTCCTCCTTGCTTGTGATTCTTCTGCTAACCCTTTGTTTATGGTCGGGGATCTGGTGTGGCTATCGTCTAAAAATTTGCACCTTAAAGTCCCGTCCAAGAAGTTTGCTCCCCGGTTTATAGGGCCGTACAAGGTCATTGAAGTCCTCAATCCTTTCTCCTTCCGACTGGAGTTGCCCCCATCTTTTCGAGTACACGACGTGTTTCATGCCTCCCTCCTTAAACGCTGCTCCCCGTCCTTGGCTCCCTCGAGGAAACCTCCGGTCCCTGTTCTCACCCCTGAGGGGGTAGAATTCGAAGTGGCCAAGATTGTGGACAGCAAGATGGTCCAAGGCTCCCTCCAGTACCTGTCCATTGGAGAGGATACGGGCCTGAGGAGAGGACTTGGGTACCCGCCCGGGATGTTCACGCTGGGGTATTGGTCAGGAGGTTCCACCTTCGTTTCCCCAATAAGCCAGGTCCACCTAGAAAGGGTCCGGTGGCCCCTCATAAAAGGGGGGGTACTGTAAAGGATCTGCCAGGCACAGCTTCTGTGTCAACGCCCATAGGTAATCAGTCTGCACCTGCTTCTATGTCTGTGAGACTGACTCCACCTTCCACCACTCAGGATGGCAGGCTTAGGAGTGGGAGAGCCTATCACAGCCTGGCCAGACGGAGCTAGCTCCCGCCCTCTGTCTATTTATACCTGCCTTTCCTGTTCCTCCTTGCTTGTGATTCTTCTCGTTTGGTTTCCTGGCCCTGCTGCAGCTTCTTGTACTACTTATCCTCGGCTTGTGTTTGACCTTGGCTTTTCTGACCACTCTTCTGCTCTGCGTATTTGTACCTCGCTCATCTCCTGTTTTGACTCGGCTCGTTCACCTCGCTTGTTGCTCACGGTGTTCCGTGGGCAACTTCCCCATTTCTGTAAAGGATCTGCCAGGCACAGCTTCTGTGTCAACGCCCATAGGTAATCAGTCTGCACCTGCTTCTATGTCTGTGAGACTGACTCCATCTTCCACCACTCAGGATGGCAGGCTTAGGAGTGGGAGAGCCTATCACAGCCTGGCCAGACGGAGCTAGCTCCCGCCCTCTGTCTATTTATACCTGCCTTTCCTGTTCCTCCTTGCTTGTGATTCTTCTCGTTTTGTTTCCTGGCCCTGCTGCAGCTTCTGAACTATTTGACCCTGCTTCATACTGACCCTGGCTTACTGACTACTCTCCTGCTCTGCGTTTGGTACCTCGTACTCTCCTGGTTTGACTCGGCTTGTTCACTACACTCATGCTCTGCGTTTGGTAACTCGTACACTCCTGGTTTGACTCGGCTCGTTCACCACTCTTGTTGCTCACGGTGTTGCCGTAGGCAACTGCCCCATTTCCCTTAGCTTTGTGTAACCTTGTCTGTTTGTCTGTCGTGCACTTACTGAGCGTAGGGACCGTCGCCCAGTTGTACCCCGTCGCCTAGGGCGGGTCGTTGCAAGTAGGCAGGGACTGAGTGGCGGGAAGATTAGGGCTCACTTGTCTGTTTCCCTACCCCCATCATTACATTTCCCTTGCTTCTTTGTACCCTTGTCTGTTTGTCTGTCGTGCACCTATTGAGTGTAGGGACCGTCGCCCAGTTGTACCCCGTCGCCTAGGGCGGGTCGTTGCAAGTAGGCAGGGACTGAGTGGCGGGTAGATTAGGGCTCACTTGTCTGTTTCCCTATCCCTATCATTACAATGCTAATAAGTTTCTCAATGGACAACTGGATGTGTTTTTTACTTTTTGATCAAGTGGGCGTTGTACAGAGGAGTGTCTGACGCTGACCAATCAGTGACCAATCAGCGTCATACACTTCTCTCCATTCATTTACTCTGCAGATAGCGATATAGCTAGATCACTATGTGCAGCCACATAAACACACTATAACGTTACTGCAGTGACCTGACAATGAATATACTTTACCTCCATCCAGGTCGGGATGTGTATTCAGAATCCTGACACTTCTGTAGCGTCTCTGTGCTTTGCAGCCCAGCACAGAGAGATCTCGCTGTGAATGACAGTTTACAGCGTAATCTCGCGAGACTACACCTGCTGTGCTGTAAATCACAGAGACGCTACAGAAGTGGTCAGGATTCTGAATACACATCCCGTCCTGGCTGGAGGTAATGTATATTCATTGTCAGGGCACTGCAGTAATGTTATAGTGTGTTTATGTGGCTGCACATAGCGATATACACTTATAATGACAGAAGAGGCTTGGAGTTCTGCAGTTATTGGGTCAGCAGAGCGTTGGCGACTTTTATGCACAGTGGCGTAGCTATAGGGGTCGCAAAGATTGCAGTTGCGACTGGGCCCCTTAGCCTGGGGGGCACAAAGTGCCCCCGTTGCCACACAGCGCTGATCGCGTTGGCAACGGTTCCAACTCTATCTGTGTCCTCAGGATGCAGACGTTGAATTCAATGCAGTAGCAAGGAGATGACGGCTCCTTGCTCCAGCATTCACTGTGCCATGAGCGGCTCGGCGCAGACAGGCGCGAAGTAGTGACGTCATCGCACCTGTCTGCGCCGAGTCACTCATACGGTAGAACAGGCCAAAGGAGGAGAGGGATCTCCTCCACTCATCGTCGGAACAGGGATAGGTAAGTAATCATTTTGTTATTCTTCTATTAGGCACATATGGGGGCATTATACTGGGTATGGGATGAGGGCTGATATGGTGGCAGCTATAGGAGCATTCTACTGTATGGGAGGAATTATACTGTATGGGGGCATTACACTGTATGGGGCAGTTATGGGTGGCATTATACTATAGCATTATACTGTGTGGAGGGCAGGTATTGGGGGCATTGTACTGTGTGGGTGAAGCTATGGGGAACACTATACTGTGGGGGTAGCTATATGGGGCATTATACTGTATAGGGGGCATTATACTGTATTGGGCAGCTATGGGTGGAATTATACTGTGGGGGGCATTATACTGTGTGAAGGGCAGTTATGGGAGTCACTGCTGTGTGGGGGAAGCTATGGGGAGCATTATACTGTGGGGGCAGCTATGGGGGCATTAAACTGTGTGGGGGCAGGTATGTGGGAAATTATACTGTATGAGGCAGTTATGGGGAGCATTATACTGTGTGGGGGCATTATACTGTGGGGACAGCTATGGGGGTGCATTATACTGTCTGTGGGCATTATACGGTGGGGCAGCTATGGGGGGCATTATACTGTGGGGGGCAGCTATGGGGGGCATTATACTTTGGGGGCAGCTATGGGGGGCATTATACTGTCTGTGGGCATTATATGTTTTGGCAGCTATTGGGGGCATTATACTGTGTGGGGCAGCTATGGGGGGCATTATACTGTGTGGGGGCAGCTATGGGGGGCATTATACTGTGTGGGGCAGGTATGGGGAGCATTATACTGTGTGGGGGCAACTATGGTGGCATTATAATTTGTGGGGGCAGCTATGGGGGACATTATACTGTGGGGGCAGCTATAGGGGGCATTATACTGTGTGGGGGCAACTATGGGGAGCGGTATACAGTGTGGGGCAGCTATGGGGAGCATTATACTGTGTGGGGGCAGCTATGGGGGCATTATACTGTGTTGGGGCAGCTATGGGGGGACATTATACTGTGTGGTGGCAGCTATGTGGAGCGGTATACAGTGTGGGGCAGCTATGGGGAGCATTATACTGTGTGGGGACAGCTATGGGGGGCATTATACTGTGGGGGCAGCTATGGGGGACATACTGTGTGGGGGCAGCTATGGGGGGCATTATACAGTGTGGGGGCAGCTATGGGGAGCATTATGCTGTGTGGGGCACCTATGGGGGGCATTATACTGTGGGGCAGCTATGGGGGACATTTATATTGTGTGGGGGCAGCTATGGGAGGCATTATACTGTGTGTGGGGCAGCTATGGGGAGCATTATACTGTGTGGGGACAGCTATGGGGGGCATTATACTGTGGGGGCAGCTATGGGGCACATACTGTGTGGGGGCAGCTATGGGGGGCATTATACAGTGTGGGGGCAGCTATGGGGAGCATTATGCTGTGTGGGGCACCTATGGGGGGCATTATACTGTGGGGCAGCTATGGGGGACATTTATATTGTGTGGGGGCAGCTATGGGGGGCATTATACTGTGTGTGGGGCAGCTATGGGGAGCATTATACTGTGTGGGGGCATTATACTGTGGAAGTAGCTATTATAGCTGCTGGGGGCAATGTATTTAATTCCACATATTCCTCATTATTTTTAGAAATACTTTTCCCCTGTGTAAAGGGCCCATGCTGAATTCTTGCACCAGAGCCCATGAGCCTTTAGCTGCACCCCTATTTATGCTCTTCAGCGCTCGACGATCTCGCTCTTTAACTTTACGTGGTCTCCACTTCGTGTCTCAGTTGCTGTGGTTCCTAAACGCTTCCACTTTGTAATAATATCATTCACAGTTGATGGTGGAACATCTAGGAGGGAAGAAATTTCACAAACTGATTGACAGTTTTTTCCTGTACGCAGTAATAGGGACAAAACAATCAATTGGCGGGGGGAGGGCATTAGTGTCTAGGTAGGGTTAGCAGCAGCTTGTGAATCTCGAAGACTTCTTCCTCACAGCCTGATTTATTGTGCCATATAATGTACTGGGAAACCTGGGAAAAAATTCTTTGTGTTGGTGGAATGGGAAAAAATTGGTAAGGCTGGGTTCCCACGTACCGTAAACGCTGCGGAATTTCTGCAACAGAATTGTGTGCACAAATTCCGCAGCATTTACAGTAGAAGCAAAGTGGATAAGATTTAGTAAATTTAATTCCACAGCATGTCAACTTATGCTGCATTTTTGTTGATTTTCTGTTGGGTTTTCCTCATTGAATTTAATGTGGATGCACAACCTGCAGCAGAAAGCCAAGTGTTTGCGGCGTAAAAATCACAACTCAGGAAAAAAAAAATCATACCTACCCAGAATGCTCTCCATCTTCCTGCAGTCTGGCCTCCTGGGATGACAATTCATCCTGTAACACCTATGGCCGCGTGCCGTCAGGTTTACTCACATCCTGACGGCCGCAGCCATGGATCAGTGAGCGCTGGCCCTCCTCTCCTCCTCAGTAAACGTGAGCGCTCACTTCAGCTTCACTCTGCTGTGTCCCGTAGACTATAAGAAGGGCCCTGCCCCTTCCTGCAGTGCCTGAGCGTTGTTGTCGTTTACCTATGTTCATCTCTGCAAATGGTCCTGAAGTGTTTTCCCGTTCCCAGTGTTCCCGTTCTTGCTACCTGTATCCCATGCTATCCTGGTCCAAGTGGCGTTTAGAGTTGGAGTCGTGTTGTGCTGAGTACTACACCTGCTTTGTTACACCATGCCTGGTGTCTGCCTGCAGCCGAGGTCCCATCCGAGCCTATCTTGCTACTGTCTGAAGTTTCCACAGGTACACCTATTCAAACTATTGACTTTGACTTGTATTCTGTTGGCCAGCTGCCATATCGTCAAGGCGGTACGGCCCAGTGGGTTCACGCACCATACGTGACACATCCCATGTGACCGCTGCAGCCGATCACAGGCTGCAGCGTCACATGGCCTTCAGCATCATCGTAGGAGACCGTTTTACGGTCAGAGAAGACGGAGGGGGGTATGAGTCCTTTCTTCCGCAGCGGAAATTCAGTTAGAAAAAACACAATTTTTCAGGCGGAATGTACTGCGGGTTCCAGATCGGACACACTGCGTGATTTTTACGCAGTGTATCCGACCTTGGGAACCCGGCCTAATTTCTCCATTGTTTTATGGGTTTTGTTTTTACAGCGTTCTCCGAGTGGTAAAAACAACATGTTAAGTTTATTCTGCGGGTCAGTGCGATTACAGCGATACCAAATTTATATTGTTTATGTGAGGGTTTGTTTTTTGCGGGTGAACTGTAGGTTATATCAGTATCATTTGGGGTACATAATACTTTTTCATATCTTTTTATTCCATTTTTTGGGGGAGAATAGGTGACAAAAAACAGCAATTTTAGGGCTTGTCCACACGTAACAGAATTGCTGCAGAAACAAGCAGATATTCGCTGCCGAAAAACTGCACTATTTCCTGCGTTTTTACTTCAGAAAATGGTGCGGATTTTGCTGCATTTTTTCAATGCTTGGAGATGGTGATATCCAGCATATCCGACCCATAACAGCTCCATGACCTGACAGATACAGGTTTCAACAATGGATACAGCTGCTCTGTACACAGGATATAAAGTAGCTGTATCTCAAAAAGTAAAAATAATTTTTAATAAAACGTATTCAGAAAGTTGCACCAAATACACTGATAGACATTTAGATAAATATATATATAGCCTTTAATAGTTGTTAGCACTGCTCCATCCAGTACTTGAATTCAATATAATTTTATGTACTCATATATTCCCTACTATTAAGGTATTTCCCTCATTACTCGCAGTTTGTACTAAATGTGAGAAAAAGTGAAAAAGTAGCTATGCCGTCCTTACATCTAGGTATCAAACTTGCCGGGGAGTACTGCTGTCCATATCAGATGTTGTAAGGGTCAGTTCACACGCTCAGGATTTGATGCGGATGAAATCCGCATGTTAATCTGCATTCAGAAAACCGAAAGTGCGTATTTCTTATGGTTCGGATTTCATTGCAGATTTTAACATTTAATTGATTTCGATGATGAAATTCCGCAATTAGTATGCAAGTATTTCTTGGTAACACACATTTGGAAGGCTATAAAGAAGTAGAGTATGGAAGTATGACTGCAGGATGAGACTCCACAGGATTTGATTGTATTCTGTAACCATAGAGACACTTAGGTCAGCATAGGAGCTGTAGACACAGAACGGTAAGATATTTTTAATATAGAGTATTTCTACTTTTACATCATATTTTATTATCGATGCATTGGAGCAAAAAAAAAAAGGTTACATACAATAAGTGGACATAGCATTTCATGTACTTTTGTGGTAGATTTTGCTTTTAGGTTTTGAATCTATTTGCACTTGTAAAAAAAATGCTGAAAATGTTATTAGCAGATATTACCGGTTTAAGAGCACATTAGGTACTGTAACTGAGTTCCACAAATAGACATGATGACTATTCAAAGAGATCCTTTCCAAAGCAGCTCTGTTGCCAAAAGTAGTAAAATTGATTTCCAAGCTGCAGCTTAATACCACTCATGGATCTAATGACTTTTACATTGATGGAAAGTGAAAAGCCATGTACATAAATAAATTAGATAAGTTAAAATTAAATTAATATAGTATATCTCTATGTAGAATCGGTACTGCACTGCAATTCTGAAATTACGTTATGTGAGGGGAATTATCTGCTTGTCACAATTATTTTTGTGGGCACTACGTTGGGACTATTACTTTTGGGACCACTATATGCATGACTCAAGTATTTTGGGGGACACTATGTGAGCACTATTACCGTCAGCACTATTAGCTTGACACCATTGTTTTTAGAGCACAATGGGGCACTATTATTGGTGCACAACGTGTAGCAATTTTATCTGTGTAACGTCTATGGCCGCGGCCCGTCATTCTGACTTACCCTCTGACGGCCGCGGCCATGGACGTGTGAGTGTTCCGCGACATATCCCTCCTTAGAGACGCCGGCACTCACTTCCTGGTTCTGTGGCTGTCTCCTGCAGTGCGCGCACCCGCTCGTGCACGGCCTTAAAGGGCCAGCGCACGCATAATTGCAGGGTCTGCAATCAGTCCAGAATGCTGCTGGACTATAAAAAGGGCTCTGCCCTCTTGATCTTCGCCTGAGCGTTGTTGTGTACCTAAAGTTTGTCATGCAAATGGTCTCCTAGTGTTTACCAGTTCCCAGTTCTACCGTGCCTCTGTGCCATCTAGAGTTGAAGTCGAGTTGTGTCTTCTGCTGCCTCTACTGCGTCACACCCCGCCGGGTGTCTGTCTACTGCCGGAGCCTTATCTTCAGCCTGATTCATCGCTATTGTCTACATTGCCTCAGGTACCCTTCCTGGACTACAGACTTTGTATTGTACCTGTTTGGCCAGCTGCTATTCCGCTACGCGGTACGGCCCAGTGGGTCCACACCCCACGCCGTGACAATCTGTATGGTGCTAATATTTTGGGGAAACTATAAATATGGCACTATTATTTTCGGGGTGACTGTATATTGGGGGCACTGAGCAGCAGTCACAGTATTAAGAGTAGCAGCAGGACGGCACTGTCAAAGAGGGCAGCAACATTAGGAATTTATATAAAGACGGTGGGTACATGCTGGAAAAGGAGCCAAAGATGTCTGAGCGGCAAACTGCAGAGGCGAGTTGTACTGTAGCTGGACACATTTTTTATGGAGGTCTGCCCTGGATGGAGAAGAAGAATGACTACAATCAGAAAACACATCATCTGTGAGTCATTGGCTTTAATTATACCTTTGAATGTGCCTGATCAGTGCGGGATTCACTCCTATGGTCTGCAGCGTGAGGATACATTTATGGATACAGGTTCCTGGTGCTTAATTTTATTGTAAAGTAATATTCATTCATGGACAATATACTGCTGTGCTCCTGTGTTGAAAAGCTTAGTGACGTTAAATGTGGGTTGCCACAAGTCAGTTTGTGAAATTTCTGATCTGCTCGATCTGCCCTGGTCACCTGTAAAGGCTCTATTATACGGGCTGGTGATCAGTAGAGATTCTTACTGTGAAGGAAAAACATTTCTAGTGTAGCTGATAATGATAACCACATACAAACATTTAGATGAGTTGACATAATATGAAAACCAGACTGTCTCCTGGTACCCAAGTGGTTTAATAATGCCCCCCGCGCCACCATCATCGTCGCTTGCTTTCTACTATTAGCCGATTCTCTCTACAGGGAAGCGCTAATAGATTACAGTGGTCTTCTGTCACAGAGTAAAAGTCTACTTCTGTTTGGCAGGCGCCCATAGCAATAAGCGTTTCTCTTTAGTGCAGGGAAAGCGCTTGCTGTACCCCAGTACGTAGAGCCCTATCCACCACTCAAACAGTGTCTAGTTGACTACAAATCAATGTAAAGACAGAGAGGGAGTTATTAGCTTTTAGTCGCAAATGGCACAATAGTCGTAATTCACAGGGTAAATTGCTTCTCTTGTGCTGTTTCCACCACTCACGCCACTTTTTGTTTTTAGAGCCAGTGGAGCTTAGTGGGTGGGGCTCGGCCACCCGCAACCCAACAAATTCACAATAATTTACAACAGAAACCGGCGTGAATTATAGCGCACATCTACTCCACCTCGTAACTGGGGAAGAATTGACTTTCTGGCGCATGGACAGCCGGAGATGCGTCTAATTTATTAGGTATAGGGAATAAACCTAAAAGCACTCCAAAGATACTCGACTGTGTTGATTTCCAAGGAAGAATTATTTATTTTCATTCATTCCAAAATGGTAATTTGTACACAACAGAATTTTATAAATGCAAATCGGAGCGTCTGGCAGACGCCATTACTTAACTACACCTCTTCACTATATCCCTCCAGAACTATATGCAGCGAGTGTGAGAAAGGCCTTGGATGGGCCGAAACGTCAAAACACTTATCGCTTGCATTGATAAAATTCTGTTCTGTACAAATTACCATTTTGGAATGAATGAAAATAAATAATTCTTCCTTGGAAATCAACACAGTCGAGTATCTTTGGAGTGCTTTTAGGTTTATTCTCTATATCTATGAGTGGGGTACAACCCGAACCTGAATAGCACCAATAAATATTGGAGTGCATCCTTACTATTTTATTCTAATTTATATGGGTGGCACAAATTGGGTAGATCATATTTCAGTGATTTTTATATTAAGACTTGCATATGAAACGTCAGTCTAAATTAATCTCCTCCAGAGTGTTGTTTTTAATCCCTAAATGGCCCCCCTCCCCATCAGTGGCGTCCTGGGTGACCCATACTTTGCCTACTCCTCGTCCCGGCCCTGCTATGGACTTCTTTTGGTCCCTTTTATCTTCTAGTTTAGTCTTTTGCTTCCATTCTGATTGATGATTCTTTTATAGTCAGATAAACTTGTCAGACCTGCTGTTCTAGGCCTGAACCTACAGGACTCACTCATTCTGATCTGCTTCATTATGATTATTATCTGCCATCATACAGTTTTAGTTTGTGACATTTTACTGCGTATTACCAACTTTATTAATGTAATGGCTGCTAAGTCAAATTTTCCTCTGGATGAAAATACTTGTGCTCTGTTTGCCAATTTTCAATTATCCCTCCCCCACTTCATGGTTCTGTAAATCTTAATAAAATACAAAAAACTATTTACAGCTAGGGAATTTACAGCTGTGCAGGAAGAAACTAACTAAACAGTTGTGTCTGGGACAGTAACATTTCTTTGTTTTATGACCTACAGTTACTGGCATGTTCCAGCTATATGGGAAAATGTTGTAATAAAAAGATCTTTTCCGCACCTGAATAAATAATCTGCATTTTTCTTTGTATTTCCACCCAAATGAAAACAAGCAAAATCAGAAAAAAATGCTCATCTGGCGTCGGCAATCTACTGGTCCTAAACACAGGCAGATAAACACAATGCTTCCTCTCCGCATTGTAGGAAAAAAAAAACTATTAAGGTTATGTCTATGAAAACATTTTACAATGGGTCTATCTACAGCCGTAGCAGTCATAGTACCTGCTATGGGCACAGACAGCCCACTTATGTGCAGAAGAAGCAGCCACAGTTAAATGATGAAATTATTTTTGTCTGCAGCCACTACAAGGGGAGCACAGATTTATACAGCTAGCTTTAGTTAAATGGGAGCTGTACAAATCAGTATGCAGTGAGCTCCTTCTAGTGGTGCTTGCAGGCATCCAAATTATTACCATGTAACTAAGGGCCTGTTGACATCATCGTTGCCCTTCCGTTGAGGGGTTCCATCGGAGGTTTCCGTCAGGCTAACCCCTCAACGGAAAGGCGAACGCAAACCTAAGCTTCCATTTCCCTCACCATTGATGTCATAAGTGACGGAAACGTTGCTAAAGGTTTCTGTTTGTCACCGTTATGACAGGGTTCTGTTGTTTTGATGGAATTAATGGCGCAGTCGACTGCACTATTGATTCCGTCGAAAAAGACAGTCACAAACGGAAACCATTAGTTAGGTTTTCGTCACCATTGAGTTCAATGGTGAGGTAAACGGAAGCTAAGGTTAACCCGACGGAACCTGAGGGGTTAACCCGACGGAAACATCTGACGGAACCCCTCAGCGGAAAGGAACGGTGATGTGAACACACCCTAACTATGATTGTGTGAAGGTAAGCAAGGAAATGGTGCTCTCTAGCAGGGAAAAGGAGCTCTATAAAGAAAGATACATTATAAAATGAATAAAAGTTTATATTATAAATTATCTCTACACTTCAGCCCTTTATTGTCATAAATCACTGCAGATTAGATCATCAACCCCTTCACCCACAACAACCACCACGAATATTAGGTGGCATGTTTGGGGATTGTTTGCGCAAGCAAAAATAGTTAAGCTGATGTTTACTATCAACAAGGTGGTGGACGGGATTCTTGCCATAGGATTAAAGGACAAAGAGAAAACTTGATGCCATGATTAAGAATGAGTGATTTGTTCGAAAAACGTAGGCTCATTGTATCCACCCCTATGTGCTCATTGCAATTTGAATTGAATTGATAATAAAGCGGAAATTATTCCTTTTAAAAAGTGCTGGATCAAAAGTTTTCTCTTTGTCCTATGACTCAATTGTTAGCCACAACGAGGATCTATCTGCAACCTACGATCCAACGTCGAAACCAGTGAGCTGGAGGATTCCTCCGTTTTCTTTCCATAGGATTAACTAATTTTATTTACACCCCTGATATAAATAAACATAATTATGTTATCAACTTTGCATATTTATTGTATTAGCAAACCCTCCAGCATTCAGAAGATCAAATATAAGGAAGTCTCCCCCAGACTTTGGTAGGATGCTCGGAATGGATTTTTAGCCCTTTATGGGAATTTTTTCTTATGACACTTTTTGAGTGAGCCCCATAATATCCTAGAGAGGAACAAATAAAAATATGTCAGACGCACACAGAAATTCTAGGCCAATTTCATGGGACACTTTTAATGAAAAATTATGCTTAAAGGGGTTTTCCCATTAGAGACATTTGTGACATATCATAAATATCAGATAGATGCGGGTCCCACCTCTGGGACCTGCACCTATCTCCAGAACGGGGCCCACGAAATCCCCATTCTGCCGCTGTTTTGCGGCTGAATTCCAACCATGAAAAAAGGTTACATGGTCGGAAGTTATCTCTCTGAGCAATGCTGTGTCCATAAGTCCCATAGAACTGAAATGAAATAGAACTTAGGTTTCCACAAGTCTGGCTTAAGACCCTCCAGTTGATACTCCCTCACAAACCGGACATCTCCGTAGAACCAGGGAGCGTACCAGTTGTCCCAGCCAAAACCTCGCCAGAAGGGAAGGAGGAAGTAGCGGGACATGGCCTTACCCGCAGAGCTGTTTGCTGTCATTAAAGTCCTACGAACACAGTCACATGCAAAACGCAGCGAGTGGGGTTGTCGGGTATACCCTTCCCACCTTTTGCGGGGCTCCTTGTACATAACAGTCCGCTTTACTCTGTCCAATTTCAAACCCCAGATGAAGCGAAACACAGTCCTGGTAATGGCCCTCGAGACAGTGGCAAGAGGGGGCCATGCCTGTGCAGTTTAGTGTAGCACAGGCAAGACTTTGTTACGCAGGACCAGTGCCTTGCACTCAATAGCGAGTTGTCGGGGGCTCCACAGTCCGATTCTTTGGTTGACTTTGGCCAAGCGTTCTTCCCACGACTTTAGGGCTGCACCTTCCTTCCCGAACCAGACTTCCAGAATTTTGATGAAGTCTGGCTTGGTGGTAAATGGGAAGGGGGCAGAAGAAGGCAGGTACCATTTTCCGAAGAGCATAGCTTCTGACTTCCCAGAGTTGACTTTTGCCTCTGAAGCGTGTCCGAACTCCTCGCAGGTCTGGACAAGTGCAGTCACCGAACTCTGGTTAGCGCAGAAGACGGTCACATCACCCATGTTCAGCGAGCACTTGACCTCGAAGTGTCCTGGACCTGGTGCGGTGATCCCTCTGATCTCTCCATTCTGCCGGATAGCCTCTACGAAGAGCTCTATAACACAGACAAAAAGGAGAGATGAAAGAGGACAGCCGTGTCTAACCCCCGACAGTACGGGAAAGGGGTCAGCCGTTCACCAACACCGCGCTGTAAATGTCAGACTACGTCAGGTTAACATACAAACAGAACATCCTGCCAAGCCGCGCCTATGCAGAGCCTTACCTATGAATTCGTGAGAGACCCGGTCAAAAGCCTTCTCCTGATCAAGACTGACCAGAGCCGCGTATGTACGACGGCTTTGCATTAAATGCACCATGTTCCTCACAGGGGCAAGACTGCCGGCCACCCTACGGCCAGGGATCCCGCAGGTTTTGTCCGATCCGATGATCCGTCCGATAACAACCTTCAGTCTGCTGGCCAATACTTTGGCGAGGATCTTGTAGTCCACGTTCAGGAGAGAGATGGGACGCCAGTTTTTCAGGTCGCATCTCTCCCCCTTCTGCTTATACAAGATCGTCATCATGTCTTCTCTCAAGGACGGCGGAATTCTGCCCTCCAACACCATCTCCTCATAGAGCTCCAGCAGGTCCGGAAAGATCGGTCCCGTAGCGCTACATAGAGCTCTGCTGGGAGACCGTCACTGCCCGGAGTCCTGCCGGGTCTGAAGGATTTAGGGGCAGAGAGCAGTTCCTCCACCATCATAGCCTCCGTACCTGCAGGATCAAGATGATTAGTGATACCTGACAGGAATTTATCGGCGGCTTCGGGGAGTAGAGGCTTTGGTAGTAGTCTGTGATGACTCCCATCATCTCCTTCCCAGAATGCATGTTTCCGGTCTCATCTCGGAGTTCCTTAAGGGGCGTGTGGCCGGCATGGAGTTTCATGAAAAAGAACGAGTACATTTCTCACCCTTCTCCAGGTTCTCCACCTTGGAACGTAAGACAATTTGCTTGGATTCCTCCTCAAAGTGCCTTTTCAGGCCCTTTTTGGCTTCCTCCAGCTCCTTCCTGACGTCCCAGCCACATTGAAGGAGGTCTTGCAGGGATCGCAGCTGACGCTGCATCTCTCTGAAGTCTCTCTTCCTCTCACACGCTTTCAACGAAATTCAACTTTAACATATTCCCACCAATCACAGTTTTTTTCAAAGAAAACTTTATCATTCCGCCAATCAATATAGACGTCCCTGAGTTCCACCAGTACCTCCTCTCTTTCCAGCAGGGTGCAATTCAGCTTTCGGGAGCCATGGTCGGGAGGAAAACCGTGGCCAATGGCACCCTGGAAGAGAATGGCCCTGTGGTCAGAGAAGAAGCAGGGGACCATGGAGTGCCCATGCTGCTTGACTGCCCGGGAGGTGAACACAAAGTCAATCCCAGAACGAAGTGAGCCATCGGGCCGGCTCCATGAATAGTTCACAGAGCCGTTCCCCATGGAGTCCACAATGTCCTGCAAGGATGCTTCGGTCACCATCTCGATAAGCAGTTTGGAACTGACATCCAGCTTGCTTGAAGTGCCGGAACTTCGTCCATCCTCTTAGATGGAGCAGTTGAAGTCCCCGGCCATCACTTCTGCCTTAGTGCTGGTGAGCTGGGTCCGCAATAGTTCCAGGCCCTCAGCCACCATAGGGAGAGGGTACACGTTGATGAACCTAATCGGCTCTCCTGCCCAGTAAATTATAGTTAAATATAAATTGTTACACCTGTATTTCATTGCTTGACAAAGGCTGCAATGAGCAGCTGAAACGTTGCATCCCTTACACATATGGGTGAATAAAAACCGCTTTTGGATACTTTTCCATTTGGATGCCTCTTTTCCTTGCTATACATATATGGACAGTGACGTTAAGGGCTTCTCTGAGCACAGCGCTTAAAGTAGCGCTGTGCTTGGGGAGTCTTCCACGAGCGGAGGAGCTCCCTCTGCTTTTCCGCTCTGAACTAATGCTGAAGCGGGAAACTGATGGTTCCCTGCTTCAGAATTTGGTTCAACTGCATCTGTGTCCTGACAGTGGGACCTACACCCGGCCGCCCGGGACACTGCCTGGAATCCGGGACTGTCCCGCTGAATCCGGGACGGTTGGGAGCTATGCCCTTAAGGTCCTATCATATGGCTGAATATGGGCTGTGAAAACTAGCACAGATCAACAAGACAGCTTGTTGATCAGCGTGGTTTGCTCCTTTCACAAGGTGCAATGCTTGGTTTTGTATGGAGTCGAGTGATCTGAGGACATGATTAAAGAAATCAAACAATTGGGCGAATGTATATTCCAATGGGATTGTCCATAATCCAGGGTTGCCATCCTCCTTTTTGTTTTCTTTTAGACAATTTAGTAATGTGGGACAATAGTCCCCTGCAATTCTTTTATCTCTTCTCTTTCACCATCATCATTCAGTGAGCCCAGTAATCCTGACTTTTGTTAACAAAGAAACATGTGGGAAGAGAATGAAATCTAAAGGAGGTGATCATTCTACATGAGGAGAGGGGGCCGTGGTTTGCTCTTATGGGACACGCATGTGTCTGCACTGTATATGGGGGATTTGTGACCGATTGTATATGAGGGCTTTGTGGCAGGCATGTAGCAGGCACCTATTATGATGGGGCATGTGATTGGCACTGTATTTGCGAATCCTTCGTTTGTATTAGGTGCTGTGACTTGTCTTGTTTTGTACCCGGCAAGCATTGTTAAAGTGGGCACTTGAACGCACCTTGAAACATAGGATAATTTACTGCTGTAAACCCCGCGGGCTGAAAGTTGGTAGTTTGCTATACTACATACAATTGCTCAGCAGTTGTCTTGCAATTTCTCTCAATGACTAGTTCTCTAAAGCAATTTACTGGAGAAAGAACAAGACTTATTTAAATGGCATAATGGCTAATTTAGGGTGCTGTCACATGCTGCAGAAACAACCACATTCAGATGGATTTAACTGATTTTCAGTTGCAGAAATTTCTGCAATTTATCTGCAGCGTGTGACTGCACCCTTATGCTACCAAAAATTGCCAGTCTACTACTACTACAAATGTTTAAATGGACACTTACTTTTCAAACAACTTATGCTGATCTAATAGTATACCTGATATAAAACAACTTTGTAATTAACATACTGTTAAAATTCATTTGTTTTATCAATGCAAATTCTGTGTGAAGTTACTGCCCCTAGGTGTCACTCTTCCTGTAATCTGCTGTCCATCCCCTGTTGTCAAGCATTGGCCAACCCTGTTGACAGAGCAGAATTGATGGCTGGAAAAGGTGGCGGGTGTTTCTTCACTCCCGGCTATATAAGTCTATGAAGAAGGGAGGGGAGCAGGGGAAGGAAGCAGGAGAAAAGAGAAACACAAAGTCAAGCTGCAGGCTGCTTTTCTATGTCACTCCAGTGCTGGATTCTCAGCTACACTGCTCCTTACTGCTGTATAATCTTGTCCATGTTGCTGCAGCTTATATATATATATATATATATATATATATATATATATATATATATATATATATATATGTGTGCAGTGCATAGAAGACATGATAGCAGTTAGGCTCTGCCCACTAGCTGAGACAACTGAGAAATAGAGATAGGGCCTGCAGAGGGGAAAACTGCTAAATAATGCCACATACAAGTCATATAAAGGGCAGAAATAGTGTTATTCCTCATGTACACACATATGGCAGCTTATTCTGATGTCACCTGAAAAGTTATGCACACTTTACTTTTACACATTGATCAGCTTTACGACATCCTGTGTATGATCACATGACCATCAATACCTAATATGTTTTAAAAGAGATCCCTTGTGATTGAAGCAATGTGATCAAGGTTTCGTACACCGGCATGGAGCCTGTATGACAGCGCACGGAGCACATCTGTCCCGGCTCCTGAATTTATTCTACGCTGCTAACAGAAGACTGTGTGATCTGGTGAGATGTTGTCAGAGAAGATCACGCTGCTGGAGCCGCTCTGACACCGTCCGTGTTGATTGGACAGTGACGGAACTGCGCAGGTTCACACCCCTTTGACACTGGAATGTGGAGACTGCCCAATTGTTAATTTATTAATTAATTTACATGCTGGCTGTTAAAAATATTGGGAATGATACTGGGGGAACACAGGCACTTAAAGGAAAAAAGTATAGATGTCGCTCCGTGCGAAATTATCTTTCGGTGCCACACCCCATCATAAAAAAAAAATGCCCAATAAAAAAGTACAATACCCCCCCACAGTATAAGGCCCTATATAGTGCCCCAACACAGTATAATGCCCCTTTAGTGCCCGCATACAGTATAATAATAATATTTAACAATATAATATATTATAACCCCTTCAAGGACACAGTATTTTGTCCTCTAATTGTGCCCAGTGCCCACACAGTATTATGCCCCCTAAGTACCACACACAGTATATTTCCCCCGGTAGTGACCCTACACATTATAAAGTGTGCTTAGTGGCCTCCACTCCCCTGGCTGCCACAAACAGCCCCCTTGTAGATTGTGCCATACAGCCTTCCTGTAGACAGTGCTATAATCCCCCACCCACTTGGTGTAGATAGTGCCATAATCTCCCACATCCTCCTTGTAGATCGTGCCAGACAGCCCCCACCTCCCGATGTCGACAGTGCCATACAGCCCCCCCACCTCCCCCTTGTAGACAGTGCCCCCAAACAAAAAAAATTGTACTCACCTAGGCCCTGTTCCCACGACGGAATTCTTGCGTAGGCCGGCGTGATCCTGTAGACTAGTACAGAGTTTCCCAACCTTTTCAGACTCGAGGCACCCCTGGAAAACTAAATTTCCTCAGGGCACCCCTACCAATTATTTTTTGAGAAAGACAGAAAACGGCTAAAAACAAGCACTACACTCTTATGGTATGATCACACAGCGTTTTTTGTGAGGCAGAAAAATCTGCCTCAAAGTTCCTTCAGTAAGTTTCAGCCAGATTTTGAATTGACGGCGTTATTTGACGCTTTTTTTTTTAAGCCGTTGAAGCTAATGCAAAAGACGCAGGCAAAAAAACACTCCACAGGTATTTTCTGCCTCCTATTAATTTCAATTGGAGGTCAGAGGTGGAAACCACTTAAAGAACATCAACCCCCCACTCACAGTAAAGTGACCATCAGCCCCCACTCACAGTAAAATGACCATCAGCCCCCACTCACAGTAAAATGACCATCAGTCCGCCACTCTCACTAAAATGACCATTAGCCCGAACTGCCACAGAGCCCCCTTGTAGGTAGTGCCACACAGCCCCCTTGTAGGTTGTGCCCCACAGCCCCCTTGTAGGTAGTGCCCCACAGCCGCCTTGTTGGTAGTGCCCCACAGCCGCCTTGTACGCAGTGCCACACAGCCGCCTTGTACGCAGTGCCACACAGCCCCCTTGTAGGTAGTGCCACACAGCCCCCTTGTAGGTAGTGCCACACAGCCCCCTTGTAGGTAGTGCCCCACAGCCGCCTTGTTGGTAGTGCCCCACAGCCGCCTTGTACGCAGTGCCACACAGCCGCCTTGTACGCAGTGCCACACAGCCCCCTTGTAGGTAGTGCCACACAGCCCCCTTGTAGGTAGTGCCACACAGCCCCCTTGTAGGTAGCGGCAGACATGTCTATTACTAAGCCCCACCTTAGTAATAGACATTGTCAATCAGACAACTGCGATTACCAAGGAGCTAATAAAGTATTAAAAAAAACACAGAAACAAGACTTTTATTGAAATAAAAACTCTCCCACGCAATCCTCTTTGACTATTTTTTTTCTTTTTTTTTTTAAACTTAGATCATCACAGTAGTCCAACGAATCTATGACGTAGTCCAAACAGTCCAGCGGAACCTGCAAAACAAAAAAAAATAAAGTTAGTACTATGAAGAATAAAAAAACTTCTCATCACCTCCAGTGACTTCTGTCTTCCCTGCGCTGCAATAGAAACTAGTTGTCAATGAAAAAAAATTCCCCTTCATGTAACTCTGCCACCTGTCAGCTGAAAAGTCATCCACCACATGGAAAAATGTTTCCCCATCATGTCTGATTCCCAGGTGTTTCTTTGTGGTACTCCGCCATGGGGAAACATTTTTCCCTCTGGTGGATGATTTTTCCATTGATTGGTAGCAGAGTTACACAACTGGAAAAAAAAAATCTCCATCATATAACTCTGCTACCTGTCAATTGAAAAGTCATCCACCACAGGGTCTCCCTCTTGACTTTCATGGTTCTCAGCCGTTTGGTTTGTCCTGCAGCGCTGCCCTGATGAGCAAATTATATACCCAAGTTAGGACAAGTCACATAAAGATTATATAGCCTGATCCAAAATATTTGTGATATCCATAGTTTTTTTTTTGTAAGTCTAGAGATCCGCAGTGAAAATATGCTTTTGTTATTTGAAAAAGGATCTGGCCCTGATTTGATGTGCTTATGCGGGATATTGGTCGTGGTTAGGGGGCGTGGCTTAAATATGTCCCTCTTTTCTGAATTCAAAAGTTGGGAGGTATGCATATATGTGGTATGTCCATAGAGGGCCCAGCCTATATGTACACAATCACTACCTAAGCCCTTTTCTAGGGTATTTAGCCAGCTAAAATTTTAAAGAAGATAAAGTCTTCCCAGTGGAAAGCAGAAGACTTTATACAAACTCTCCTTTAAATCACATTTCTCTTTTAAGGCCTTATACACACGAACGTACTTCTCGTCAGTGTGCTGTCTGCTTTGAAAACTGACAGCACACTGACCAATGCAATTCAAAGGGGCTATTTACACATGCATCTTGTTTTAAAGAGCGTGTCTGTTGCGAAAAAACTCACTGCATGTCCTATTCTGATACGGTTTTGCGGACCAGACTCACCCATTAAAATCTATGGGTGCGTGAAAAACATAGATAGCTGTCTTTTTTCACGCATCAGCTGCTAAACAAATGCAGAGGAAAAAAAATGGGAAAACCAGGCAGTGCCCGCAGAGGGAAAACACAGAAGAGAAAAACAGATGACATACGGAAGCCGCACTGACAGTCTTATGCATGAAAAAAAGCCTATTCTTTATGGACGCAAATCAGACATGCTCCTGTGAATGAGGCCTATCTGTAAGAGCAGAGCAGTGGTGGCCAAATTGAAGTTGTCAGCTACAGGGCAGAACAATATATTCACTTTAGGCCACGTACATTTAACAAAGTAGGAAACTAAATGTGAAAATTTTGAAGAATTTTAATTTCAAAACTATTTTTTGGATAAAGACCTTGATGTCACAGACATTGAGCTTGTTTACACACAGCAAGTCCTGACAAGGCCGTTCTTCTCCTTACCCCCATTTTCCCCCTCTAATCTCCTACCAATTCTCTACTCTTCTTATCCCATCTGTTAGGAATTAATGTCTGATAAAATAAGGGTGACTGGTAACAAAGTAAGGCTTCACTCACATCTGCATCGGGACTCCGTTCATGGGTTCCTTCGGTGCTTTCAGTCTGGAACCCATGAACGGAATCCAAACTGAAACAAACGGAAACCGTAGGTTTCTGTTTGCATCGCCATTGATTTCAATACCGTAGTCGACTGCCTTATTCATTCTATCAAAACGACAGAACCCTTGCACAACGGTGACAAACGGAAACATTTGCACCGGATCCATCACCATTAAAATCAATGGTTATGCAAACAGTAACCTATGGTTTCCGTTTGGATTCCGTTCATGGGTTCCCCTGACGGAACGTTCCGAGGGAACCCATGAACAGATTCCTGACGCAGAACGAAATTGTCTAAATTGTCATTCTTCTTCCATCCAGTAGATGCAAAGGGTTGGATAAAAAAAACATGGCCGCTATCTTCTAGAAACATTCAAATGCGGCTGAACTGTAGTACCAGACAAAGCCCATGGTAAACAGGGGCGATGTTTCAGAAAAACAGCAACCGTGTTTTTCTGATCTTATGCAACCCCTTTAACTTCTCAGGCCAAGGCTACACAAGATTTGTGCCATGCAATATTGTAATACAGTGATCTGCGCAGGTGGACTGAACAGGTGCTGAGTAAAATGCTGCTGCTACAAAACTTTAGGGACAATAAAAAATACAACAGACCATGTATAAGAAAGAAAACACCACCAGTGACTTCCGAGTCTAGCACCTGGATGTGAAAATACATAATAGCAGACACCATAGATGATTTATGCTAGTAGTACACTATATGGGAAAAAGTATATGGACACTTGACATGACACCTATATGAGCTTGTTGGACATCCTGTTCCAGAACCATGGGCGGTAATATGTAGTTGGGCCCTCTCTTGTGGCTACAGTAGCCTCCACTCATCTGGAAAAGTCTCCAGAAATGTCTCAGCTTCCAATTCCTTATTCTCTATTAGTAACATTCTTAAAGTGAAACTCCGGGGAAATTTACATAATTAGTAAAATGGCGATACTAGGCTCATGTAACATAACAGGGCAGTTAATACTTCACTTTGGTCCCTCAAATGCAAGTTTCAAAGGTGCTTTGTACACTATAGGACCTTAACACCACAGAAAATAAAAGGGCTTCATGTTACTGAGCTATACAGGAGACGCTGCCAAAATGAAGCCCCATTTTCTGACATCACTTCCTGCTCTGCAGCCATTGTCTGAAGCTGTACCTCACCAACTTCCTGCTCCACCTGCCCCTTGCATGCCCTCTGCACATAATACTGTAATACTGAGAACTCTCTTCTATATTTTAGCTGCTTCTTCCTCTATTTGACCAGAAAGCAGGGAGAATTATCTGATTAGGACGAGATAGCTCATAGTATTAATAGTATTACTGTTTATACAGAGTTAGGACCGTAATTATAGCTCATGCTGCCCTAGACACTAACATCAAATAGGCCCCAATTTAAACAATAGAGGTAATTTATCATTCCAAAAAGGGAGAGAGAAAAAAATGGATCGCACATCAACTTGTTATACATTGATCTAATGTTGCTATGCAAAATTTATAAACATGAACATGAGGTTCTTAGTAAACATTTTGATCAAACTGCATAATCCCACTTGCCACTTTTAAGGGGGCTACTGCTCTATTAGGTGCAGTATCCCATGGCAACCAATGCTGCCGCTACACAGCCCCTGAAAGGTGAGCCACCCAGGGG
The DNA here is from genome assembly GCF_050947455.1 of Rhinoderma darwinii. Taxonomy (NCBI): domain Eukaryota; kingdom Metazoa; phylum Chordata; class Amphibia; order Anura; family Rhinodermatidae; genus Rhinoderma; species Rhinoderma darwinii. The sequence continues at coordinate 80,904,643 of NC_134696.1, read as the reverse complement.
CCCAACAGCAGCCCTGCTGCCAGGATAAGCCATCTTGGCTCTGGGCCACAATCCCCACAGGCACAGAAGAACAGCAGCAATTACTAATGACCTTGTGGATAGGATTGATAGAAAGGTGTCAGTTTTTGCTGACGATAAAAAACTTTGTAGAATACTTAAAACTCAGCTTGATAATAAAATATTACAGAAAGACCGAGATAATCTGGCAGCATTGGATAAAACATGGAGATTAATTTATAATGTTGATAAATGTAAACTTATTCACCTAGGAAACAATGATAGTATTAATGCATATACATCATATGGAATAAAACTGGGGATAACGGAACAAGACAAGAACCTGGATATATTGCTTACAAGTAAGCTAAGCAGTAATACTCAATGTCAAGCAGCAGCTACAAAAGAAAATAGAATTTTAGCGTGTATAAAAAGAGATAAAGACCTGTGATTCGAATGTAAGATTACCACTCTATAAATCCCTTGTAAGGCCACATATTGAATATGGAATTTAGTTTTGGGTCGATCTAAGCCAATTGCGGGGCGCCGATGGTTGTCATGTCAGCCTGGATCCCTGATCGAAGCTTAACCCCTTAACGACCGCCCACCGTCTTTTGACGTCAGGCGGTGCATGTACTCAGTCTACAACGACGCCTTTTGGCGTCGCTGTAGTAGAGTGGGTTTAACGGCAGCCTGGTCAAGTCTGCACTAAAAACCGTCTGTAAGTAACAGGTCCGGTTCTTAGTGCAGCCATCAGGACCTGCCGATTTCGTCGTAACAGCATGTGACCGCTGTGACAGCCAATCACAGCGGTCACATGCTGTTACTGTGTACAGAGCCGCCGGGAGTGTCTAAATGACAGCTCCTGCTCTAAGAACGAGCTGTTGCTAGCAGCTCTGTTCTTAGAGCAGAGATCAGGAGCCAATAGTATTGGTTCCTGATCTTTTTTGTGTTCACTATGAGATCCAATCATAGTGATCACTACTGTAAAATAAAAGTAAAAACATGTATCTGTTTCTCCTCACTCTGTTCTAGCTGTGGAGAGAAACAGATACAAGTGTGTCAGTGTCCCCTCACAAAATCACTTGTTCCTCACACAGTTTCAAAAAAAATAAATCATTTTTTCAGTATTTTATAGTATATAGTATATACATATATATATATAAATATAAATATATTTACTGTATATACCAAGAATCGTACTATAAACGACTTTCTTTTTAGGGTACGCTGTTAGACGGCGTAGGGTGCTGTTCTGGGCTTGGGTTTAAAAAAAAAAAAAAGTTTAATTCCTTTAGTGTGATTAGTTGCTAAAAAAATTGAAACCGCTAGTTACGTTTATTATTTGCGGTTTAGACTGTATTATCATTATGGCTGCCAGAAGATACAGCGTTGAGGAAGCCTATCAGATGCTATGCTCCGATACGGATTCTGCATCTTAAGTTGAGCTTTTTCTTGAAAGTGACAGCGAAAGTGTCGCTTCAAGGGATTCTACGGATATGAGACCCAGCACCAGTGATATGGGAGACGGCGCAGTTGCCACAACGTCCGTTCAAAGTGCAGCCCCTGAAATTGCGCAACCCCACCAAACGGATTTAGTGTGGGAACCCACAAGTCTATTTTCTCCCACCATAAATGACTTTATTGCTACTCCTGGCATAAGTCCCAATGTCAGTAATTTTTCACCACTAAATTATTTTAATATTTTTATTACGGACCAAGTTTTGGAACATTTTGTGCAGGAAACAAATTTGTATGGCAGGCAGTACATTGCCAATAAGCCTTCGTCACCTTATGCCAGGTTGTGGAATCCCACAAATGCAACGGAAATAAAAAAAATTCTGGGCCTCACCCTTAACATTTTTTCTGGCATTATGTCACGCAGCAGGTACGAAATACTTATGCGATTTCTCCACTTTAGTGACAATCTACTAATTCCTCCTTTTTAGGAGCATATACCCCTGAACAAAATTTAGCAGTGGATGAATCGCTAATGAATTTCAAAGGGCGTCTCTCATTCCGCCAATTCATACCCTCAAAAAGTGCAAAATACGGGGTAAAGATCTACAAGTTATGTGAAAGCACTACTGGCTACACATGTGCATTTAAGATCTACGAGGGTAAAGACAGTGAATTCAATCCACCAGATTGGTACTACTGGTAAGATTGTGTGGGATTTAATTGGCCCTTTCCTACACAAGGGGTATCATGTATACACGGACAGTTTTTATACCAGTGTGCCATTGTTTAGCGCCTTTCATTGTGCCAACACCGGAGCCTGTGGCACAATACGCAGGAATCGCAAAGGTTTCCCACGTCAACTTGTGGATAAAAAACTACCAAAGGGGGAGTCATGCACTTTTCAAATTGAGAAGATGCTGGCTTTAAAATTTCGTGACCGCAAGGACGTCTACATGATCAGCACTATCCATACAAGTGCAACAGCAACTGTTAGAGAACGTGGGGCCTCTGCAGATAGGCAAAAGCCTGTGTGTGTCATCAACTATAACAAATTCATGGGTGGGGTAGATTTGTGCGACCAGATGTTACAACCTTATCTGGTTAAAAGGAAAACCAGAACGTGGTATAAGAAAGTGGCAATATACCTCATCCAGGTTGCAATGCACAATGCATTTGTCCTGTACAAAAAATCAGCGGGCAGGGCGACATTCTTTGAATTTCAGGAGAAAGTGATTGAAGATCTCCTATTTCAATCTGCAGACCAGAGAGTAGTCCATGAGTCAGAGGATGTATGCCGACTTGTTGAAAAACATTTTTTACACCCCATCCCTTCAACACCTAACCAAAAATACCCCAAAAAACGGTGTCGGGTCTGCAGCAAACGAGGACAGCGAAGTGAGTCAAGATATTATTGTTCCGCTTGTCCTTCCAACCCTGGTCTATGCATAAGTCCCTGTTTTGAAATCTATCATACCGTCGCACATTACTAATTTTCTTTTGTGAGTTATAAAAGTTAAAATGCAGGATTTATTTAGGATTTTATTTTTCTGTACACCTCTTTTTTTTTTTTAGGGAAGCAGCTTCGCTTTATATTTAGGAGATGACAAAATTTAGGGTTCTTTTAGAGATTTCTTTTTTTTAATCACTTTTTTTGGGAGGGAGGGAAATATGCTTTTCTAGATTGAGTCATTTTGGGATATAACCCAGTTATAGAAAGTGGAATAAGGCCCTGAAATTCATTCAAGATAAAATTGTGCCCTGAAAGCTTTTTATTTCCTTTTCCGTTATGACTATGTCCTGCCATAAATAGGTGTTACTGACTGGTGATACGGCATAATTTTTTCTTTTTATTCTGAGGATTTCTAATAAGCGAGCTGTTCCTTATCAATACACTATGGGCTTTATTACAGTTTTGTTCTGGTTTTTGGTGGACCTCTTACACCCGACAATACTTCTAGAAATAGCGACATTAATTTGGGGAGTAGTGGTCCTTTACTGTATCTATACATACAGTGTGGGACACTGCCCCTTTATATATTCTACAGGTGATTGGTTGTTTTGTGCACATGGCGGTTCCTACCTTGCCGGGCAGGGGCTTGTTATGGTGTACCGCGTCACTTGGCACATTCGTCCCTTATATAGGGATTGATGGAGCTAAAGAGACGTTGTATGACCAGTCACTTTGAATAATAAAGTCATTACAGCCCTACAAATTTTCTTTCATCCTGTGAACATGCTCTAGTTTTCCACATAGCTGGATACATTCTTCCTCCTTTTTTTGGGGATATATTGCCTTTTTCCGCCAACAGTTTAATAAATTTTCCCACTCTAACTTACTATATATCAGAGCGGGTTGATATACATAATGTCTATGGACTGACATTATTTCAGGACAGCTGCTTTCTTAGCACGACATAGTCATAGGGTGTAGAAACTGTTAGGGACATATATTTCTCAATCTAGAAAAGTAGAATCCTCCCATTTTCAAGCAAAATATATGTCCTGAAAACCTCCGGGTGCTCCCTTCCTTTTGGGTCCTGCCGTGTGTCCAGGAAACGCATTAGGGCCACAATGGGGATATTTTTGAACACAGGAGAAACAGGGTGATACATTTTCTGGTGTATTTCCTTATTCTCATGTCCTCTGTACAAGAAATCTGACCTTAAAATGACACATTTGTGAAAAAAAGTGAAATAAAATTTTCTTTCCACCTGCTTTGCATTACTTCCTGCGAAAACTGTGGGGTCAAAATACTTAGTACACACCTAGATGAATACCTTAAGGGGTCTAGTTTTCAAAATGGGGTCATTTATTGGGAGTATCTATCTTTTTGGCAGCTCAGTGCCTCTATAAATGTGTAATGGGACCTGAAACATTTTCAAGCAAAACGTGTGTCCTGAAAGTCTTCGGGTGCTCCTTCCCTTTCGGGCCCTGCCCTGTGTCCAGGCAACGCATTAGGGCCACAATGGGGGCATTTTTGAAAACAGGAGAAACAGGGTGATAGATTTTGGGGTGTGTTTCTTCATTCTCATGGTCGCTTTACAAAGAAATCGGTCTCCAAAGTGATACTTTTATATAAAAAGTGTTTTTTTTTTAATTTCACATGCTATGCATTAAATTTAGCAAAAAACTGTGGGGTCAAAATACTCACTATACCCCTAGATAAATACCTTAAGGGGTGTAGTTTTCTAAATGGGGTCGTTTATGGGGAGTTTCTTTCGTTCTGGTAGTTCAAAACCTCTCCAAATGTACAGTGGGGCCTAAAACATTTTCAAGCAAAATATGAGACCTGAATGCCTCCGGTTGCTCCCTTCCTTTCGGGCCCTGCCATGTGTCCAGGCAACGCATTAGGGTCACAATGGGGGAATTTTTGAAAACAGGAGAAACAGGGTGATAGATTTTGGGGTGTGTTTCTTCATTCTCATGGTCATTTTACAAAGAAATCGGTCTTCAAAGTGATACTTTTATATAAAAAGTGTTTTGTTTTTTTATTTCACCTGCTATGCATTAAATTTAGCAAAAAACTGTGGGGTCAAAATACTCACTACACCCCTAGATAAATACCTTAAGGGGTCTAGTTTTCTAAATGGGGTCGTTTATGGGGCGTTTCTTTCGTTCTGGTAGTTCAAAACCTCTCCAAACGTACAGTGGGGCCTAAAACATTTTCAAGCAAAATATGAGACCTGAATGCCTCCGGTTGCTCCCTTCCTTTCGGGCCCTGCCATGTGTCCAGGCAACGCATTAGGGTCACAATGGGGGCATTTTTGAAAACAGGAGAAACAGGGTGATAGATTTTGGGGTGTGTTTCTTCATTCTCATGGTCGCTTTACAAAGAAATCGGTCTTCAAAGTGATACTTTTATATAAAAAGTGTTGTTTTTTTTATTTCACCTGCTATGCATTAAATTTAGCAAAAAACTGTGGGGTCAAAATACTCACTACACCCCTAGATAAATACCTTAAGGGGCGTAGTTTTCTAAATGGGGTCGTTTATGGGGAGTGTCTTTCGTTCTGGTAGTTCAAAATCTCTCCAAATGTACAGTGGGGCCTAAAACATTTTCAAGCAAAATATGAGACCTGAATGCCTCCGGTTGCTCCCTTCCTTTCAGTCCCTGCCGTGTGTCCAGGCAACGCATTAGGGCCACAATGGGGGCATTTTTAAAAACAGGAGAAACAGGGTGATAGATTTTGGGGTGTGTTTCTTCATTCTCATGGTCGCTTTACAAAGAAATCGGTCTTCAAAGTGATACTTTTATGAAAAAAGTGAAATTATATTTTTTTACACCTGCTTTGCACGAATTCTTACAAAAAAACTGTGGGGTCAAAATACTTACAACACCCCTTAATAAATACCTTAAGGGGTGTAGTTTTCAAAATGGTGTCACTTGTGGGGGTTTCCACCATTCTGACACCTATGAGCCTCTGAAAACCTGGCTTGGTGCAGGAAAACAAAATGTACTTCAAAATGTATAAAATTATTACTAAACTTGTAAGTCTTCTAAATTGCTCCCAAAAAAATTTTTTTTTTTTAAAAGTGCTGCCAAAATAGAGCAAAGCGATGGAAATATATATTTAATTAAAAAATTGTACAGTATGTGTGTACATATGTCACATATTGCAGTTTAAAATAGGGAAAAATGATAATTTTTACAAAATTTCTTCAATTTTTCTATTTTTTTATTAATTTCCGCAAATCGTATCAGTCTACTTTTACCACTAAAATAAAGTACAACATGTGACGAAAAAACAATGTCAGAATTTTCAAAACTTTCGCAGAGTTATTCTCTGATAAAGTCAGACATACCAGATTTAACAAATCTGGCTTGGTCATTAAGGTCTTTTCAGGCCCGGTCATTAAGGGGTTAATAGGAGCCAGTAAAAAACACAACATACTGAACAACATAACGATCCAATGATTGCTAGTTTAAGTCACCTAGGGGGACTTATAAAAAAAAAAGTCAAAAAAATAATGAAAGATTTATACACACACACACACACACTATATATATATATATATATATATATATATATATATATATATATATATATATATATATATATAACGAAAACGTTAAAAGCAATTAAAAAACTTTTCCCATTTTCCCCCAGAAGTAGTGTAAAAAAAACCCTCCCAAAAAACACTTTTTGGTATCGCCGTTTCCATAAAAGTCCAAACTATTACAATATAACATTACTTAACCCGCACGGTGAATGCTCTAAAATAATCAAATTACCAGAATTGCTGTTTTTGGTTACCTCGCCTCCTACAAATAATGGAATAAAAAACGTATTAAAAATTGATTAAAAAGTCGCATGTATCCAAAAATGGTACCAATAAAAACGTCAGTTCGCTCCACAAAACCTGGCTCCACAAAAAACATGCCCTCACACCGCTCAATAAAGTGAAAAATAAAAAGTTATCGCTCTCAGAATATGGTGACACAAAACAATTTCATTTGTGTTTTTAACAATTATTGACACGCAAAATAAAACAAGTCGTTTTACCGCACGGTGAAAAACAAAAGTCTAAACAACAATGGAGGAATCACAGATTCTTCTCCTTATTCCATCCCACAAAGAATTGTTTTCCAGTTTCCCATTACATCATATCATAAAATAAATGGTGCCGTGAAAAACTACAACTGGTCCTACAACTATGTTGACAAACAAATGAAAAAGTTATAGTTTTGGAAAGTGGGGAAAAATTAAAATGAAAAAACGAAAAATGGCCTAGGTGGCAAGGGGTTAATAGTCTGTGCAAGGCTTTTTGAATAATCTTTTCAAACCAGTATAACTAACCCCAACAATAGATATTGGATTTGTTAGGGTTTCGCTAGAAAGTTGTGACCTCTATAATTAATCTTCTGTCAGGAAGAAAAAGGAAAAAATGCACGGCGCCACCATAGAGCAGATAAAAGTGATGTTATCGGAAAAAAACAAAGGATGAGGTATAAGCTCACCTATAAAAGTTGTGCTTGGTCAGGCACAACTCTGATGTGTGCATGGATTTTTTTGAGAAAAGCTGCTGCCAAGGTCCGATCCGGGAAACAAGGACTGTTACCGCCAGAGTAGAGTAGGGAAAAGACCAAAAATGGACCTATAAACAGCGCTGCTAGAATGAAATTTCAAACATCGAGATACATAAATATGTATGTTTATTAATTAATAGGCTACGCGTTACGACATTGAACCGATGTCTTCATCAGGCCAAGTAAAACCACACTGATTGTTACTGCTTAAATACAGCAAATAGATTTAAGCAGGAGAAAAAAAACGGCAAATCTGTGTAGGTAAAAGATCAGCCATCACGTCATTCATTGTTGTTTGAAAACGTAAAAATAAATAACAATAAAATCACAGTTTAAAATAATATAATAAAATCAGCTGAAATTGTAAGTATGGATTAAAACCATTTAAGAAGAGGGAACAGTAAAATTTAAAAAGATAAAAGGAGGGACCATTTGTATATTAATATATATCTATATCTGTAACAGGTAAATGCAATAAATGCTGCTTACTAAGTGTCACTGTGATGTTGTAGAAGCGGAGTAGTGTACGATGGACACAATAAGGAGTGTTACAATAAAGTCCCGGAGTAGCGTCACTGTCGTCATGGTAACAGACAGCTATGGAGAATGAAGGGGGAAAGCAACGGAGCAGCGGTGAAGGATTACTCATCTATTGGACTACAGAATAAGGTAAGTGGATGGTGTAAAACCTATTGTAATGACGGGGGTAGGGAAACAGACAGGTGAGCCCTAATCTACCCGCCACTCAGTCCCTGCCTACTTGCAACGACCCGCCCTAGGCGACGGGGTACAACTGGGCGACGGTCCCTACGCTCAATAAGTGCACGACAGACAAACAGACAAGGGTACACAGAAGCAAGGGAAAAGGGGCAGTTGCCCACGGCAACACCGTGAGCAACCAGAGTGGTGAACGAGCCGAGTCAAACCAGGAGTGTACGAGGTACCAAACGCAGAGCAGGAGAGTAGTGAACAAGCCGAGTCAAAGCAGGAGTGTACGAGGTACCAAACGCAGGGCAGAAGAGTAGTCAGTAAGCCAAGGTCAATATGAAGCAGGGTCAAATAGTTCAAGAAGCTGCAGCAGGGCCAGGAAACAAAACGAGAAGAATCACAAGCAAGGAGGAACAGGAAAGGCAGGTATAAATAGACAGAGGCTCTCCCACTCCTAAGCCTGCTATCCTGAGTGGTGGAAGATGGAGTCAGTCTCACAGACATAGAAGCAGGTGCAGACTGATTACCTATGGGCGTAGACACAGAAGCTGAGCCTGGCAGATCCTTAACAACTATATTGTAAGATTCATTGTTTAGGGGAAAGTATGCAATTCAAATGAATGGTAAATATATTTGTTATTTGGAAATTGTAAGGTTGTTAGAATTATTTGTAATAAACGATGTCATTTTTGAAGGAAGGGGTTATAATGAGAAAGCACATGGATCAGTATTTAGACACGTGTACTGATCCATGTGCTTTCTCATTATAACCCCTTCCTACAAATAATTCTAACAACCTTACAATTGCCAAATAACAAATATATTTACCATTCATTTGAATTGCATACTTTCCCCCAAACAATGAATCTTACAATATAGGTTTTACACCATCCACTTACCTTATTCTGTAGTCCAATAGTTGCGTAATCCTACCCTGCTGCTCCGTTGCTCTTTCCCCATTCATTCTCCGTAGCCGTCTGTTACCATGACGACAGTGACGCTACTCCGGAACTCCTTATTTTGTTCATCGTACACTACTCCGCTTCTACAACATCACAGTGACACTTAGTAAGCAGCATTTATTGCATTTACCTGTTATAGATTCCTTCTAAGTAATTAATATACAAATGGTCCCTCCATTTATCTTTTTAAATTTTACTGTTCCCTCTTAAATGGTTTTAATCCATACCTACCATTTCACGCTGATTTTTTTATATAGTTTTAAACTTTGATTTTATTGTTATTTCTTTTTTACCTTTTCAAACAACAATGAATGACTATTTGCTGTATATAAACTGTAACAATCAGTGTGGTTTTACTTGGCCTGATGAAGACATCGGTTCGATGTCGTAACGCGTAGCCTATTAATTAATAAACATACATATTTATGTATCTCGATGTATGAAATTTCATTCTTGCAGAGACGTTTATAGGTCCATTTTTGGTCTTTTCCCTACCATATAATTAATCATGGAATATAAACTTTTATAATAGAACGTAAGAGACAATTAGTTAGTTTATAAGCTGTACTAATATCATATTATCATAGATTAATTACTAAATCTATAATGAAATATAGTTTAATGTACTGCTGACTTTAACACATGAACAAAAGCCACAGACCAAAGAATGTTCTCTGAGGTTTTCCTATAATTTATAGCGTGCTCGGACTTGATTTCTGTTAGGATTATTGTACGACTTTTCTTTTCATAATCTATTTAATTATCTTTCTATCACAATATAAGTATGAGTCAGTTATAGCATGTACCATGCCCGGAATGTGTTCATTAAATGTAAAATAAGGAAAGGCGTGTGAATTGAATCGGTGGTATAATACTTTCACATTCTGCAGGTGATTTATTGTGAAAAAGCCAATAGTACAGTTCAGCATTATAAAGAATTCAAATGTATAAAAGTATATATCGTAGCCGCCCTAGGACTAGTGGCACAGTCAGTGGGTAATCGCCCAATACCGTTGTTGGCACCACACATCCCTATCCGTTGTAGGGAGAGGAGAGCAGTATGACCCTCTAGACACATTACGCTTCCTTGAGTAATAAAGTTTCAAATCTTATCTACGGATTCTTCCCACACTCCAATAACATACAGATAGGGAATTTAGATTGTGAACCCTACTGGGTTCCATGAGTGAGGCCAACTTCTATACAGCACTGCAGAATATGTTGTCACTATATGATGTCAATTTAGAATTTGTCTGCCCTTGAACACTGTTTTTTTTTTTTAAATCTAACTAGAATTTAAATTCTCTGCTGCTTTTTTTCTTACTATATCTTTATAGCAGGTGGAGCTTGCTTTTTCTGATACAGAGTTCCAAATACCCGTATAGACATAGAGTTAAAGGGTAACTAACCGTTTGACAAACTTCTGACATGTCATAGTGACATGTCAGAAGTTTTTATTGGTGGGGATCCGAGCACTGAGACCCCCACCATTCGCTCAAATGAAGCGGTAGAAGTGCTTGTGTAAACGCTCAGCCGATTCGTGTCTTTTCGGCTTTTCCGGAAATAAATGTATCGGTGTACGGGCTCAATAGAAAGTCTATGAGCTCGTACTCCGATACATCAGCTTTCCGGATAAAGCCGAACAGACACGAAGCGGCTCTGCACTCACATGAGCACTTCTGCCGCTTAGTTTTAACGATTGGTGGGGGTCTCAGTGCTCCGACCTCCACCAATCAAAACTTCTGACATGTCACTATGACATGTCAGAAGTTTCTCAAACTTTTAGTTACACTTTAAAAGATAATAGGCAGGCTACAGCCACCACTAGGGGGAACTTAGGACCTTACTGCATATGGTTATACATTTAACACAATTAGGGGCTGTTCACATCTGCGTTGAATGCTCCGTTAGGGGCCTCTCTCGCAGATCCAGCAGAGATTACCGTAAACAATAGCGCAGCATGTTGCACTATTGTTTCAGGTAAAACCACGGACACCCTGACGGAAAGCCAACGGTACCCATTAAACTCAATGGGTTCCGTAGGCTACCGGTGTTATCTCTGGTGCAAAGGAACCGTCACTTCCAATTTTTCCCTTGTTGTGCCCCTCTGATATAGCAGAACAATGGAAACCCATGACGCAGGTGTAAACATAGCCTAATAAAACAGTATACAGTAAGCTCCTAAGCTCCCCCTATTGGCGGCTGTAGACAGCCAACATGTTATCTTTCAAATCTGTGGCCCAGATTTACTGACATTTCATACGCTAGACTTAGGGTCCTCTTACACGGCCAAATGTGGGCAGTGTAAACTACGATCGCCCGTAGCTCATACATTTCTATCATGTGCGGTAGCACGCCTTCCTGTTTACACAGGGAGATGTGATGCTGACAACGATAATATTTTATGGTGCATAAACTATACAATCAGCCAATGAATGAGCATGCTGTTTAGGGTATGTTCACACGGCAGCGTCCGTAACGGCTGAAATTACGGGGCTCTTTTCAGGAGAAAACAGCTCTGTAATTTCAGCCGTAATGGCATTTGAGGCGCTGTTTGCTGCGTCCATTACGGACGTTAAATGGAGCTGGTTTTCCATGAAGTCCATGGAAAACGGCTCCATTTATGTCTGAAGAAGTGACAGGCACTTCTTTGACACGGGCGTCTTTTTTACGCCCCGCCTTTTGACAGCGGGGCGTAAAAAAAATGCCCGTGTGCACAGAACATCGTAAGACCCATTCTAATGAATGGGCAGATGTTTGCCAACTCTATCGAGCCGCATTTACGGACGTAAATCGAGGCGTAAAACGCCCGAATTACGTCCGTAAATAAGCCGTGTGAACATACCCTTACAGGGCAATGATCGGGAATGAGCGTTCTGTGAATGCTCGTTTGCCCCATAATTGGCCCGTGTAAAAGGACCTTTAGACTGCATAAGACAAACAGAGCACCTACCGTTAAAAAAGATATATTAATAAATTGATCAGCCCAGAATTTTGGACCAAAAAGCAACATGATAAATGGTAAGAGGAGTCCTGCAAGTGTTTACATTGTCAGTAAGGAGCGCAGCCAAACTAAACCTCAGGAACCCTTTATTTAAGCTTTAGTTTATTTCAGTTTATTTTCCCTCCCATCTGCTTGTTATTTACTCAGAGCAAGCGGAGAGATTAAAATGGAGAATACACACAAAAACACATCAATATCGCCAAAGGCAAAAAGATTAGCCCTTGTTTCCCAGACACCTATTGAATGCTTACTAGTATTGTGGCGTGTAGCTTTATTTGGATAACTATAAGCATACAAATGAAGATTAAAAATGCAATGTGAACTGAGAAGTCTCCATACAATGATACTAATGATATTCCGTAGTCAGTACCGTCTAAGTGCAAAGTCAAACCACCCTCTCTGGTGGCCGCACTACCTGTATGAAACAACTAAGATTCGCGGCTGCAGTCTGCTTGAGTAGGGACTTATAGGGAATTATCAGAACACATTGATTTTCAAATTAAAAAAGGGAGGGGCTTTTTCAATTTTAATATCAATGTATTCTGATAATATCAAATTATTACAGCTAAGGATAAAATATATTTTATACCCTTATAATTTGCTGCAGAAAGGGAGATTGAACTCCAAATCTCTCTCTCTGGGCACCAAGATAATTCCAATTGAGAGACATGAAGTTATTTCTAACTTCTTATCGCTCTTTGGGTAAAGCCACTATTACACTCGCTGATCTTGACCGGTGCAGCGAGCGCCGATCAACAAGACATCGTTGATTGGCGCTCGTTTGCTCCTGAAACACGGAGCTATGGATGGGGACGAGCGGTCGTTACTCCCATCGCTCGTCCCCATACATTATAATCACGTCGGCAGTGCGTCTCCGTGTTTACACAGGAAGATGTGATGCCGACAACGATAATCTTATTCTTTTTTAAAATGATAAGATCAACAGATGAACAAGCGTTTCCTCGTTCATCTGCTGAACGCTGCCCGTGTTTACACAGGGCAATTATCGGAAATGAGCGTTCTATGAATGCTTGTCTGCCCGATAATCGCCCCGTGTAAAAGGACCTTATGTGGCAGAGAAAGAGGGGAGATAAGAACAAGGAGGGGCAGGCTGAGCATCTCAACGAAATACTACAGTGTAAAGTGCAAAGCACCGGAGCAGTCATGATCGCAGCGCTTAGAGCAGGACGGAAGGACAATCACTGCACATGCCCAGAGGCTGCGCTGCTCTATAGAAAATAGGACCTGCAGAGAGGATGGCATGCCTATTACTGCACATTCATGTCCTGGTTAGCAGTGCACATCTGCAGGATGGGACCCGGGGGAACAGAAAATGACCCCCCACATAGATAACAAGTAAGTTTATATCACTGGGACAAGCCATTATTTTCTGTTTCAATATGTCTTTATTAAACAGTTGAGACATCAGAAAATATATGTGTATAACAGTTCTACTCGCAGGTAGAAGTAAATAGTTAGTCTCAAATAATAATTAATCTATAAGTTTTAACATTTTCAATAGGTTCCTATTTAAGAGTTTTTCATAGGCCGATAAGTAGGGATATTAGGGATATCCTTGTGGTGACACTACCCCTTTAAGGGTATGTTCACACGCAAACTCAAAAACGTCTGAAAATACGGATCTGTTTTCAAGAGAAAATAGCTCCTGATTTTCAGACGTTATTTGTGCCACTCGCGATTTTCGCTGCGTTTTTTGCAGCGTTTTTTACGGCCGTTTTTAGAGCTTTTTTCAATACGGAAAACGGCTCCAAAAACGTACCAAGAAGTGTTCTGCACTTCTTTTTCGCGGCCGTTTTTTTACGCGTAAAAAAACGCAGCGAAAAACCCTCCGTCGGAACAGAACGCCGTTTTCCCTTTGAAATCAATGGGCAGATGTTTGGTGGCGTTCTGCTTCCGATTTTTCGCCCGTTTTTAGGGCGTTTATGGCCCGAAAAACGGCAGAAAATAGGCTGTGTGAACATACCCTAAGGACGCGGCCTAGTTTGGAATTTTATTTTATTTTTTCATCTGCGCATTCTACAAGCCATTTTTCTATTGATGTAGTTGTATGAGGGCTTGTTTTTTGTAGAATGAGTTTTCTTTTTATGGTAACATATTGGGGTACAAATAGAGAGGAATTTATGAATCCATCTACAAACACACAATTTTTTATTCACCGCTGTAGCATTGTTGACCTGTTGCATCGTTTAATTGGCAGCTTTCGGTATAAATTTTATTATAGGAACTCACCAATAAGTGACGCTCAATCCTTTATTCCATATTTCCAAAACATAGCATTGCAGGAACCTTCTTCAAGACCTCAGACAACAGCGGTTCTGAACTAAGTGCGCTTCATTATGGCCATTTCTCATATATTGTCCTCATAGGTTCATGATGATTCACTTAGCACGAAATGACTGTTGTCTTAGGTCTTGAAGGGTGTATCTTCAACGTTATGTATGGAAAAATAGAATTGATTTTTATTTATTGGTGAGTACCTTTTCCTTAGCTTTGTACCACCTTTGGTTTATTGGAATGAAATTTGGGTTATGGATTGTGAAAATTATTTTCTCTCCTGTACTTTTATTAAAAGGATTTTCCAGGATATAACATTGATGGTCTATCTTTAGGATAAGCCATAAATGTATGATCGTGGGGGTCAGCAGCCCCTACACTGCAGAGCAACACCCATAGGAGTGTATGTGTACCTGGTGCTGCTCCCTGGTTAGCACCATTCACTTGCAGGTTCTGAGCTGCAGTACCAGGCATGGCCACACGCATACTACGGTGAATGGGCCACAGATGCTCCACTGATCCTAAAGGAAGGCCATCAATGTTATATTCCGGAAAACCCCTTTAATTTGTAACCATATACAGGTATGTAACATTTATAAACTGGATGACACTATAATGCAATTGATAGGATTTTTCTCATTGAAAAGCATTTGATGTCAGATCTCTGAAGAGTTCAAAAGCCAGTTCTATTTGTAATTCCCTTATGTTGTATTTTTATTCACAGAGAAGATAAAAGGGAGAGGGAACATTTTATGTTGTAGTTTTTGTCTTTCTTTTGAGGAGCAGAATAGATATATATCAAAGCTGTATGTGTTTTTGTACAGGCTACTGTATAATAAATGGCTGACCGTCCTATGTGGCATGCGTTTTTGATCACATCCAAAGTCCTTGCTTGAACCTCAGACTAATCTGAGCGCCCTACTCTGAAAGTGACCGTTCACAAGCATAGAGACTGGCAATGGGGCAGGATATCCGAGCTAGATCCAATAAGTCCAAATTAGAGTTCAAATAAAATGCTAAAAAGATGACCATGACATTAGGTTCCTGTCAGAGACGGACTGACCGTGTTTAACCACCTTTAACGAGCACCAATCAACATTACATTGTCGATCGGCGCTCATTGGCTCTATTCACAAGTAGTAACGATCATTTAGTATTGGGACGAACAATCGCTACTACGATTTTGGGTCCCCATGCATTTGCATTATTCCGCAGCACATCCCCTGTTCACACTGGGAGACGTTCTGCTGACTAGCGAACATTTTTGTAGGCCACATAAAGAAGCTTACCCAGGGATGTGATCGTGTATGAGCGTTTGTATGAAAGCTCGTTCACCAGATCATTGGCCTGTGTAAAAGGGCCTTAACCTTAAAGGCTCAGATCATAGGGGGGTGGGGTTACTGTCCTCCACGTATGAACTCTATTCTTGTGGGGATTTTAAGCTAAAGTAATTTGGCCTAGGAGTGTCTGGAGGAAACAGCCTCATGCTGATAGGTCAGTGTCAGAGACTTTCTGCTAGCTCCGCCCATTGAGAATCGCTGGCAGCCAAACCTACTTAGCTAGCCAGCAGTTAATTTACATATTATTCCTAAGAAACAAGTATCCCTCATTAAAGGGGTTGTCTCAAGATTCACAGTTATCTCCTAAACAAGGGTGATAACATGCTGATCGGTAGGGGTCAGACTGCTGGGACCCCCACTGATTACGAGAACAGGGGTCCCTTTCCTCCAAATAAATGGAGTGTCAGGCAGCGCTTGTACCCTGGTGCTCCATTCATTCTATATTTAATTAAATCAAGAAAAAAAGCGGAAGCTGAAGAGGCCAGTTCGGTATTAAAACGCGCCACCTTATTAAACCTAATAAAACAGAATTACGTATTACTTACTGGAGGACGTCTTTAATTTGTGATGAAGTAGTGCATTTTGGCTTCCGGTTAGGAACTACATCAATTAATGCTTTTAATCAGTATTGTGCCTGGACTTCGCACAACCTGCCCAGGTGAGGTTCACTCCTACACCTGTATTGTGTCTCTTCCAAACTGTATTGGGACTTCTGCACCGTGAGTCGCTTTTCCCTATAATTTTTTCACAGACATTCTTTCTCTATGACACTGTCGGAGATAGTTGAGCGCTGTACTTGGCTATCCCTGGCAGTCCCATAGACAGTAAATGGAGCGGTAGGGCGCTTGCTCGACACGCAGCTCAGTTCATTCGAAGGACCGGGATCCCTGTTCTTGTGATCGGTGGGGGTCTGACCACTGGAACAGCATGTTATCACCTATCCTGTGGTTAGGAGATAACTTTTAATCTTGAGACAACCTCTTTAAGCAATAATTGAATTAATATGTCTAAAAATCTAGAATTTAGATAATGTACTAAAAAAGACACTACGTTATTATTATTATTATTATTATTATCACCCCCGATCGGGACCCCTTCTACAAGTCTGAATGGGTGACGCTAACAAGAATATCACACTCTCTGGCGGACTCGGGACTGTTTGGCCGTTATGTGATACTGCATTTCCCCTAATCTCCTTTATGGTTTTTTTTCAAAATTGGAACGGACCCTCGTAGTTTCCCTAAGGAAATGTGTGGGATTGTTTCCCATCTCCTTTAGGCCAGGATCCCACACACAGTTTGGATGCAGTTTTTAGAAAAGTTTTTTTTTTTTTTTTTAGCAAAACACAGAAGTTGGCTCAAGAAAGGAGATGTATCAGTCATTTCTTTATACCGTTTCTGCCTTTTGGATCCACTTCTGGCTTTGGTTTAAAAAAACTGATCGATAATCTGCCACAAAAAACTGCATCAAAACTGTGTGTGTGATCCTGGCCTTAGGAAGATCTGAAGAGACAAACATTTCAGAAAAGGAAACATATTCTGTACTAAGGCAGAGGGAGCGGCAAATTCAAAAGTAAAAGCAGCATTGACAGGACATCAAGTCATTGCTGAAGGACCACAGCATGAGGAACATGTTCATTTTGTTTCTCTGGTTAGTTGTTAGGTGTAACATGTGTTATACTTTTCCTTTAGGCCAGGATCACACACACGCATATTTGATGCAGTTTTTGGTTCAGTTTTTTTCTAGCCAAACACAGAAGTGGACAGAAAAGAAAAAAGATGCATCAGTCTTTTATTTATATCTTTTCTTTCTTTTGAATCCACTTTTGGCTTTGGCTAGAAAAACTGATCCCAATACGAACACAAAAACTGCATAAAAACTGTGTGTGTGATCCTGGCCTTATGAGAGATCTTGTCCGGTAAAGCCACTTGTTCCCAATGATCAGATGAAGAAAATCTGACAAATATGGGATAAATGGTTAGATTGTCCTTTGACATTTCTCTATTAGTGCTAGTTCACACAGTTTTTTGTCTCAGATTTTGACGTGGAAACGGCGTCAAAATTAGCACCAAGAAACGCCACAAATAGCCCCCCATTGATTTCAATGGGAGGCAGAGACCTTTTTTTTTCACTCGTTTAAAACGGGTTTTTTTGTGCCGGTTTTTGCAGCTGCCTTTCTCTTCCTTCCCACCAATAGAGGGTGAGTCTCTGGAAAAGTTGGGTGACTCATCGTTCACTGTCAAGCCACTCAGCTTTCTTGGGCTCCTGGTGCCCTCTTCAGAAACTGACTGGAAAGTCACACTGTTTTTGTTTTTTGCACTTTTGACAAGACGTTCAAAATTCACTATACATTGTGCGACACTTTATGGCATTTGGTGCAAAATTTACAGGTGCAGATTTCAACTGGATACAAAACTGACTCATGACAAATGCCTAATAGTCTTTAAGATATCTCTTGCGGTCAGTGAATTGAAGCATTCTCATTTACGGTCAGAGGCCGAAAACCTGCCCAGGGGACTAGTATAGAGGCACATGGATGTTTTGGTTTTATTACTCTTAATGTTTTATAAGCTACTTTGTAATAAAAATGTAATGCTGAAGGTTATTATTTGTTGTAATATGGTGCCATCTAATGGCATTTTTAATAAAAGCACGTACCAATACTTACAAATAATGTTTTGCTGCCATCTTGTGGTAAGAGTCAGATATTATATGAAGCATCATTATGTCTCAGCAGAAAATCTACAGAGGACATACTCAGGGGCAAACGCAGGATTTTTAAAGAAGGGGTTTCAAGTGCATTGGTGCCATCTACAGAGATGGCAAAATCCCCCTACTTCAAACTCCATTCCCAATTATAGGATCTTTTTAAAAAATGTATATGCGTGCCATCTAGGGTTGTCACGTGGCTGGTAAAAGTACTTATTTGCCAGTTCCGTACAGCACTAGGAACGTCAGCAGTATCAGGACTAGGTCCATTGTAGGATTGGTACCAGCGGGGAAAACAGCAGAGAGCCAGAGACAGTTACATTTAGAAGCTGGGCATGTGTTCACTGCCTAAGGAACCTGCACAGATCCAAGAATCAAGAGCGGGTGTCGGAAGGGAATACTGACTGAGCTACAGTCATTGTCCATCTGCGGCTGAGCAACAATTTTTTCCTGTGTTAGAATGTATTTACATGTGGCATTTTTTCACGCAAAAGCTCAGCAAAAAATGCCACGAAACTAGCATGTGTAAATATACCCTAAACCTAGCCGTTTTGGGTAGAAAAGGTGGCAACCCTAGTTCCATGAAACATTCCATAGTTGCAAGATACAATTCTGTCTGCTGCAGCCACCACTAGAGGGAGCTCACTGCGTAAAGATTTATACAGCTCCCATTGAACTCAATAAAAAAAAATCGATATGTAGTGAACTCCGCAGGTGTTGGTTTATTGCAAGGAGGGTGAGCTACGTGATCTCTTCCCTCTATTTCAGACTATGGACTGTGCAGAAAGTATCTTTTTGTAAATAGGTTACCTGGCCCTTCGAGAGACTGTCTTGATGGCAGATATAATGTATGTACGTTGTTGTCTTGTAGGTCTCTTGGGATGCATGCCACAATGCTCTGCGGCACTGCGATCGGCGGTGCTGTCATCAGGAGGAAGGTGAATAAAGCAGTGACAGGCCCTGGAAAAGCCCAACACTGGCAAGGGGGAGCGACACCGATACACTATGCCACCTGTCTGGTAGGAGATAAGGCTGGAAGGAGTGCATATAGGGAAGGTGATTTGGTGCCCAAATGGAGAGGGAGTGCAGAAGAACAGCGAATACGCGATACATAGATAGAGTTGTGTTTCAGGGTCCGGTGAATGAGAGCGGCCGGTCTTTGCTGTGGGAGGGCAGTAGAAGGCTGGAGGCTGCAGACAGTGAGATGGGTGAGCCAAGCCTGGGCACAAAGGAGGCAGAGACTGCTTTGGTGTAGAACACGGGAAGGCAAGGGTCACAGGCAAACCGGGGACCACGCAAGAACCTCACGTTACTTTTTATAAAACTCAATATTTTCTTCTGAAGGTTTGTTGCAATTCAGCTTCCACAGCGGACACAAATGGGGCACAGTGATCAGAGAGACACCCTTTGTAACCACTCTCTGCTCTGGTTAATAGATGAGGGTCCTGCATGAGGTGTAGATGGAAATGGTAGCTGCTTAGGATTCCATAAAAAGGAGAGGGGATTTATGAATTAAAAAACAAACATAAGCAAACCAAACTCTTTCTATATCCTTTTGGATGCTGTGTCTGCACATCTGACAATATATGACCAGGGCTGAAATGGCATATGGCCAACACACCGGGCTAACAACTTTCAACTGTACAGTAGAAAACTACGGTGGGGCAGAGAATCATCGGCTCCCTGCTCCGTCATTCTCTCTAGTAGACCACACTCACCAGCCATCTGCGCCAGGCCACAGACAGCACAGGCCAGAACACTCCTCGGCCACTTTACTTTTTATGTAAATGGGGCTGGGCAAGTATTAGATTTAATATCTTCAGGGTCATTATGACTATATGGGGGTTACAAAGGGGGCCATTAATTCTGTGTGGGGCACAAGGGGGGCTTTGTCCCTGCAGGAACTAAGCCACTGCCAGTGTTGGCAGAGTATGCACGTTTATGATGAAATCGGCAAATAACCGTTCTGCCGACCGCTATTTCATGTGTATAACCGGCTTTGCACATGCAGTCATTCTTGCTTTCAAGTTTGCTAGCTCACAGTATAATTTTAATTCCCCTACCCTAACCCTTTTTTGAGAGAGAGAGAGAGAGAGAGAGAGAGAGAGAGACAGGGAGACAGAGAGAGAGAGAGACAGTCTGCTTGAATCAGTGCAGATGCTGCTGTGATCACAGGTTTTTATTAGCTAGCAAGTTTCCTCTACAGACACACAGACAGTTTGTAATTCTCTTTTTGGGTAAGCTATTCAGATTATGTCAGCAATATTTCTTAAGGGGGTTTTACACTGGGCGATTATCGGGCAGACAAGCGTTCATATAATGCTCGTTGCAGATAATTTCCCTGTGTAAACAGGGCAGCAGATGAACGTGCAAACGCTCAATCATCTGCTGGTCGTATAATTTAAAAAAAGTTAAATATTATCATTGTGTGTAAACAGGGAGATGCATTGCCGACATGATAATAACGTATGGGGACGAGCGATCGAAGTAACGACCGCTCATCCCCATCCATAGCTCCGTGTGACAGGGGCAAACGAGCGCTGATCAACGATTATCGTCCGGTGTAATAGGGACTTTACTCTTTCAGCAGGGATGATGTAAAGGGCTGTAGTAATGCAAGTCTCTTCCTACTCTGTGCCATATTGAAAATAATGGAGTGTTCAACCTGCAAGTGAATGGAGATAATAAACAGGAAAGAGAACTCATTTTTTTTATTCAACGCTAGATTAGAAGCTTGAATATATACACTATGTGCATATCCCAAGAGGCTTTAAAGTAGATCCCTGGAGGTACGCTTTAGACCAGGGGTCTCAAACTCGACAGGGTAACTGGGCCGCATACAAAATTATTGTTAATAAATTACTTATTTGAACTACTATAACACTATATTACTATAATAATAATACTACATTACTATAAAATTAATACTACATTACTATAATAATACCGCTAGGTTTAAAATTTGAGATATATCTCCACGTGCTTATTTCAACAATCCAGTTTTCCAGTTTAAGTGTCGCTAAATGCAGTCCGGCGGCTCAGTTAGCAGCGTTTGGCAGACACACATGTCAAGATTGGGCAGCCTTTTTTTAGATAGTGCCACAGTGCCCTCTGTGGATGCTGCCGCAGTGCCCTCTGTGGATGCTGCCGCAGTGCTCTCTGTGGATGCTGCCGCAGTGCCCTCTGTGGATGCTGCCGCAGTGCCCCCTGTGGATGCTGCCGCAGTGCCCCCTGTGGATGCTGCCGCAGTGCCCCCTGTGGATGCTGCCGCAGTGCCCCCTGTGGATGCTGCCGCTGTGCCCCCTGTGGATGCTGCCGCTGTGCCCCCTGTGGATGCTGCCGCAGTGCCCCCTGTGGATGCTGCCGCAGAGTCCTCTGTGGATGCTGCCGCAGAGTCCTCCGTGGATGCTGCCGCAGTGCCCTCCGTAGATGCTGCCACAGTGCCCTCCGTAGATGCTGCCACAGTGCCCTCCGTAGATGCTGCCACAGTGCCCTCCGTAGATGCTGCCACAGTGCTCTCCGTAGATGCTGCCACAGTGCTCTCCGTAGATGCTGCCACAGTGCCCTCCGCAGATGCTGCCACAGTGCCCTTCGCAGATGCTGCCACAGTGATGTCAGGGGCTTGCCCAGAGCTGGAGTCCCAGAGCAGAGCCGCTTTAGCACTCTGCCTGTGATTCTAGCTCTGCTCCTGACATCACTGTCCATACATGGACAGAGATGTCAAGGGCAACCCCAGAGCTGGAGTCCCGGGCAGTGCGCTAGTAGGCTCTTCCTGGGACTCCAGCTGTGCTCCTGACATCACTGGGACTCCTGCTCTGGGGAAGACCCTGACACACTGTCCATATATGGACAGCGATGTCAGAGATTTCCACAGAGTCCTATACTAGAGCTCTGCACTGAACTCCGGCTCTGGGGAAGCCCCAGACATCGCGTGTCCAAACATGGACACCGATGTCAGGGCATTCTACAGAGTCCCGGAGGAGAGCCGATACTAGCACTCTGCCCGGGTCTCCGTTCTGGGAAAGACCCTGACACACTGTCCATATATGGACAGCGATGTCACGGATTTCCACAGAGTCCCGGAGTAGAGCCTGTTCTAGTGCTCTGCCCGGGACTCCGCTCTGTGGAAGACCCTGACACTGTCCATATATGGACAGCGATGTCACGGATTTCCACAGAGTCCCGGAGTAGAGCCTGTACTAGCGCTCTGCTCGGGACTCCGCTCTGGGGAAGACCCTGACACACTGTCCATATATGGACAATGATGTCAGGGAATTCCACAGAGTCCTGGAGAAGAGCCTGTACTAGCGCTCTGCCCGGGACTCCGCTCTGGGGAAGACCCTGACACACTGTCCATATATGGACAACGATGTCAGGGAATTCCACAGAGTCCCGGAGCAGAGCCGATACTAGCGCTCTGCATGGGACTCTGGCTCTGGGGAAGCCCTGACACACTGTCCATATATGGACAACGATGTCAGGGAATTCCACAGAGTCCCGGAGCAGAGCCGATACTAGCGCTCTGCATGGGACTCTGGCTCTGGGGAAGCCCCAGACATCGCTGTTTATATGCGGACAGCGATGTCAGGGATTTCCAGAGTCTGGGAGCAGAGCCGATACTAGCGGCTCTGTGTCCCGCGGGCCACGTGCTTGAGACCCCTGCTTTAGACTATGATTTATTTTGCCTTTTGCTGTTTCTATTGCACTGTTTATGTATATGAAATCATCTGTCTACATTGCGGTAAAATTGACACTACTTAATATAAGAGATCAATGACACAACAATGAATGTACTCAACTGGATGCCATTGACTATAAAAATAAACCATAAAAACACACCAGGTAACACCTACGTAAATATTAGAACATAAATAGACAATGTGCTGTAAGGGTATTTTCACACGGCTTATTTTCTGTCATTTTTCGGGCAGTAAACGGACGAAAAACGGCCAAAATATCGGAAGCAGAACGCCTCCAAACATCTGCCCATTGATTTAAATGGGAAAACAGCGTTCTGTTCCAACGGGATGTTTTTTTAATGCGGATGTTTTTAAACATGGCTGCGTAAAAAAACGGCCACGAAAATGAAGTGCGAGTCACTTCTTGAGCCATTTTTTGCAGCCGTTTTTCATTGACTCTATAGAAAAACAGCTCCAAAAATGGCCATAGAAAAACACTGCAAAAACACGAGTTGCTAAAGAAACGGCTGAAAATCAGGAGCTGTTTTCCCTTGAAAACAGCTCCGTATTTTCAGATGTTTTTGATTTTGTGTGTGTACATACCCTAATACTGATAGCTAATGTAAAAGTCAGAGAATTATATTCTACAGAGCTGTGAAAAAAAACAAACATCTACAGGTGCTCCCCCCTATTATTGCATCTTTCTTACACTTAATGGATTTCGATCTTTATACTAACTGTAATATTAGACAAAAGAAACCTTATTAAATAAGACATTTTTGAGTTATTACTGCATTTATTTAAATCACACCTTTCATTTCTTTCATAAATAGTACAAGTGAATATATGAATCCTTGTAGTATATCTGATGTGGCATATTTCTCATCTTCCAGCAGTCTGTAGTTCCACTTTCTGTGCCTTATAGTGTGATGTCCATGATGTTCATGATGAGTGATGTCCATGCGTTTTTTGGACAGGCTGTTAATTTCAATGGGAGCTGTGTAAAGTGTGCCCAGGAGAAGACTGACCGAAAAGCCTGCCATGTTGTTTAGAATTTGACATATTGTCTGTTAATACTGCACTGTGCTTTAATGTATTTCTTTTCAGGATGAAGAAGGATACATAGGGGATGCCGTGAATTCTTAATTGATGTTGGCAATTACTGTATTGCTACCAAGTATTTCAGGCAGATGGTTGCAAAGCATTGGGTACCATGGTGGCGGCAAAACTTTTATCCTTCTGCACCATGTTATTTTTGTACAGTTATAAGGAGTTAGACTAGATGGTGTATTGGTCCGTACCATCATGTAGGAGGGGAGGAGCTCAGTAAGATTTAAAATAGGCGGGTTTCCTGCCAGAGGTGGCTGAGCCAAGTGCGTTGCCGGGCCTGCTTTTAAAGAGTGGAAGTCTAGCCGCATAGGAGACATACCGCCAGACTATATCATGCGTGCAAATAAGTACTGTATCCCACCGAGAATTCCTCTACGCATTTTGAACTGTATATATTCTAACCATCAAGATTTGAAATGGAGGAAGAAGTAAATTTTTGAGTTTGGCAAAGAACATCTGTGCCTGTTGTTTCTGTGCCATTCCTCTTGCCTGACAAGTGGTACCGTGACTTTTGCCCCCGTTCTAGGTCCACTTCTTACAACTTTGTAACGTTTTTTTCCCCATGTGGTGGCACTACAGGGAAATTGAGAACTGGCTACCAGTTTCTCCCACAGATACCCCTTGAGTGGCTCATTGTTGGGGGACTCTTCTACAAAAAAGGATTGTTCAAAGTGGACAACCCCTTTAAGATAAACTGTCACATGGACTGACCCTTTTAAAAAAGAGAATCTCAGCCAGTGAGTAGCTCCAAATGCATAACGTTGCATGTTGCATGTTCCCGTTGCATGATCCTTCTTGCTGTAGACTAAACAAATATGTACATATCGAAAGGATTCCTACACATTCAGAACACAGCAAAATCTTTGCATCATGAAACTGTTGATATCAAAATGCTTATTTCTCTAATACCTTACCTTTGTAAGTGGACAGCTGGAAGATCTACAGCCTCAGGGCTCTTTCCTGTTTCAACCAGTGTGGATGGCTGTTTGTACCAATTCAGGCCTCATGCACATGGCCGTGTGCATTCATTTCTATGAGCCTGGACCGCAAAATATGTCCGTAATAAGACATGTCCTATCTTTTTGCGGTCCAGGCTCCTGGGCAATGCACGGACTGTGGAAACCACGGTCGTGTGCATGGGTCTATTGAAATGAATGGGGCCACAATTCACCTGCAGATTTGCAGTTGAATTGCGGCCGCAAAAATAAGTTTGTGTGCATGGGGCCTAAATTGGGCACGTACGCTTCAGATGTTACAGAGTCTTATCTTGTTAAAAATGTTGTCACTAGGGTCGTAAGAAGTAATCATAGGGTCTGATAAAAAAAAATCTGGAATCAGGTGGTCCCTTGGCTATGGCCCAACACATGCATGAAAATGTACACATATCCGGACTGAAATATGTACACACGCACGCACACATGCACGCACGCACGCACGCACGCACGCACACACACACACACACACACATACACATGCACACATTCATTTTTGCGCTCTCGTAGACGTTGGTCAAGACGCACAACGAGAGTCGTGGTATCTTCTAAAGTCAAGGGCGGAGGGTAATTTACCTGAAGATCTTTTAAGGTTTCAGAAAGGCCTCGATGGAATTGACAACGAAGCGCTGCATCATTCCACTGTGAAGGGACGGACCACCGTTCAAATTCCGAACAGTAATCCTCGACAGGACGCCATCCTTGCTGGAGAGATAACAGATTGGACTCAACCACTGCAGTGATATCTGGCTCACCACAACAAACCCATAGCTGCCAAGAAGGTCTCAACAGAGAAAAATTCAGTAGCATCAGGTCTCAATGAAAAAACCCAGGTTTGAGGTTCTACCTGCAATAGGAAAATGAGGAAAACAAGTCTTTGCTACTCAGTTCCAGAGGAAAAAGGCCTTAGACGAAAATACAATTTACAACTCTCATGAAAGTTAATGAAAGACATACGATCACCAGAAAAACGATCAGGTAAGTTCATCTTGGGTTCAACCAGAGTTGCAGCTGGAACGACTGCTTGGACCTGCGTAGTTTCATGGTGTTGAATCCTTTCAGCCAGATCTTGTACCAGCTGCGTAAGACCGTTCATCTGCTCCACAAGGCCGCGCATAGGTTCCATAGTGGAAAAGACAATTTTAATGGCTTGTGATTATGTCAAGGAATCACTACTTGAGCAATTCCCAGAGTGAAAGTTTATATATTTGCTATACGAGCAATTCCCCAAAGGCAGCTGGAGATTGTCTGGATCAAGCGTACAAGTAAATAAGCTACCTCAAGTCCATCACCACTGGTCAGCAGAGTCTAAGGCTACTCTATGGTCTTTACCAGAGCCCACCGCAAGGCAGGTTGAATTTGGCCACATAGAACCCAGGTTGCTTTTACAGAATAAGGTGTTAGACAGGAGGTGCACATATAGGCAATTCCAGAATGGATAACCAGAAAGCCAGAGGGGTAATAAACAATCAGAGTTCAAACCAGGGGATACTAAAAGTTCAAATCGCAAAACAAAAGTATACCAGGAATTGCAGAGGTCAAACCAGCTGTGGGCAGAATATCCAAATCACCGAGCAGAGGGTAAATCCAAAGACAAAGCTAAAGTCCAGTTTAAATAGTCCAAGTATTCAAGGTAATTCAGGGTTTAACCAGGAGCTTGATCAGACACATGTATTTACAAGAAAATAGACAAGCAACAAACAAGAAACTGAGCAGACTCAAGTACTCCAGCCTTGGCCCTGATAGGCTGCAGAGAAAACAAATTGGCGCTGCATTTCAAACCAGGGACACCCAGAGGCTTGGCTAGTAGTCATGGCAACCTAAAAGTGACGGAACTTTCCTAACAGGAGCATTACACAGTTCAAAGGACATTATGAGATACTCGTAGTGACTGTCTTGGGTGTTAAATGCGGTTTTCCATTCATCACCCTTGCAGATACGGATCAAGATGTAGGCCCCGTGTAGATCCAGCTTAGTGAAAACCTTGTTTTTGGCTGTGATTTGGTTTAACCCACGGTAGTCAATGCATAGTCGAAGTGATCCATCCTTTTTCTCCACAAAGAAGAATCCGGCTCCGGCTGGCAAAGTAAACTTCCTGATGAACCCCCTTTCTAGGTTATCCCTGATGTACTCTGACATGGCCTGGGTTTCCGGCAAGGAGAGAGGATAAACCTGTCCGTGAGGGGGAGAGGCTTCAGGAAGCAGTTCGATAGGACAGTCAAAGGGACGATGAGAATGAAGGACCTCTGCCTCCTTTTTGATGAAAACATCTGCGTAACTAGCATATTGTGGAGGCAGTTCAGAGAGAGACTGAGGCAGAGGAGAAATAACAGGCCAAACCTGAGGCAGACAGCGGTGAAGAAATTGGGGGCCCCATTGGAGAACCTCTCCGGAATTCCAATTAAGGACTGGAGCGTGCTGGTGAAGCCATGGCAATCCCAGCAGGACGGGGTTTACAGCTTTGGAAAGGACATAGCAAGTTATTAATTCGGAATGGCAGACTCCTATCTGTAGTCTCAGAGGTTTTGGTGGTAGACAGGATAGGGTCCGGCAGAAGTTGACCATTAATGGAAGCGACCTCCAGAGGTTTCTTCAGAGGAACAGTGACCAAGTGGAGACAGTTTACTTAGTCCTGCTGGATAAACGTTGCAGCTGCTCCAGAATCCAAGTAAGCAGGTACAGAGTGCGATCCTTCACCGGTGACGACAGGAATAGAAAGTCTGGGAGAGAATTTAGTAGTCGATGTAGATTCACCTAAGATTGTCTCTCCAATGAAACCTAAGTGCTGGAATTTCCTGGCTTTTGAGGGCATTGGCACACGAAATGTCCCTTGTGACCACAGTACAGACACAACCCAGTGGAACGTCTATATCCTGTCCGGACAGTCGGGGTCTGTCTACTTGCATTGGCTCCTCTGGAGGTGCAACAGGACAGGGCAGAAGAGGACTTTGAAATTTGGGTGCCAGTCGGCAAGACCACTTCTCCCGGCGAACTTCCAGAGTGCGCTCTTGGATTCTCATATCGATCCGGGTTGCCAGGAGTTTTAAAGCATTCAAGGTAGATGGAAGCTCTCGAACTGCCGGTTCATCTTTTATATGAGAGGTTAGTTCCTGCCATATGCTACGCTGCTTCTGTAACTTCAATTCACTACTATGGGAGTTACGTAAACAGCGTAGCTGAGCGAGTTCCGCTGTTTCCGTAGCTCCTCCATGTATTGCAGTGTATTGTACCAGCGAACTAACGATCGCTGGTTCAAGTCCTCTAGGGGAACTAATAAAATGTGTCAAAAAAAAAAAAGTGAGATCAATTTTCAGGAGTGTAAAAAAATATTAAAAGTTAAAAAACAAAAAACCTTTTCCCATTTTTCCCTAAGCACAGTGTAAAAAAAAATGGTATCGTTGCGTCCGTAAAAGTCCAAACTATTACAATATAGCATTATTTGACTTACACAGTGAACGGCGTAAAAAAACATTAATTAAAACCCCAGAATCGTTGTTTTTTGTTGACCTTAGCGCTAAAAAGAATTA
The DNA here is from genome assembly GCF_050947455.1 of Rhinoderma darwinii. Taxonomy (NCBI): domain Eukaryota; kingdom Metazoa; phylum Chordata; class Amphibia; order Anura; family Rhinodermatidae; genus Rhinoderma; species Rhinoderma darwinii. The sequence goes on along the minus strand of NC_134696.1, from coordinate 80,875,831 downwards.
AATAAAAAGTGATAAAAAAAATTGTATGTACCAAATAATGGTGTCAATATAAACTACAGCTCGTCCAGCAAAAAAATGAGCCCTCACACCGTCCATCAAACAATGAAAAAATATAAAAGTTATGGCTCTCGGAATGTGGTGAAACAGAACAAATAATTTTTAAAAACAATTAGTTTTTATTTGTAAAAGTAGTAAAATATGCATTTTTTTCCTATTTTGTGTTGTCTAAAACCTGCGTGCGTCGTATAGACTAAAAAATACGGTAGGTGTTTGATATTCTATATAATATTAGAGTTTCTTAAATATTTAGCATTTTAGCCTTAGAATGTCTTTTGATGTTAGACATTTTTACTGGACATGTTACATATTTGTATTTTTGCACTTTGATATTAATTGTATCTTATGACCACTAATGACTCTGTGAGTCCTTATATACTGGTCACTGTCTGTACTATAAAACATGCTTGAGAAAGGCTCTGTTGAGCTGAAACGTTGCACCTATGGGTGAATAAAGTTCCGTTATATTTTGGATGTGCTGCCTTGTCTCTCTTTTGGATTCCTCAGTAGGGGACTTTGGATCCAGTCTTGTTGAGGCCTGCACCCTTCCTATTCATATATCCCGTGCTGTGATACCCTGTGTTATTCGTCTTTTGAATATTTGCAGAAACACACCAACAGGTTGTCATCCTCAACTCAACAAACTTATATACGAGCAGGAGAATCATATGGTGAATATGAAAACAATAAAGAGGTATTCCCATTTTATTCATAGGATATGCCATAAATGTCTAATAGGTGGGGTTCCCATCTTTGAGACCCCACATATAGGGAGAACAGGGATCCCCTCCTGTTGTGCCGTCATGTGAGTTGGATACATCACACCGCAAATTAAATGGGGTTGGATGCCGTTGCCTTGTCTTATGCAGCGGGGCTTCAGGGGACCTCTGTTCTTCCGATAGGTGAGGGGCTTGAAGTAGGAGACGGTTTAGGCATATCCATTTATATGACAGATATCTGAGATGGGAATGCCTTTTAATGGATTATTTTTCTCTTTTTATGTAAGTGGTTCTATGGATGAGCGGTGTGCAGCATACATATTCAGTACATCAATGTACATTGCTCATCCATAAATGCCCACAAAACACATGTATCCCCTATCCACAGCTGTGTCCGGCAGCTCCGTAGAAATCAATGGAGTGCCGGTCACGCTTATGCGCATGCGTGGCCGGCGCTCCTTTCATTTTTATTGAGCTGCCGGACACAGACCCCGGAAATCCAATGTTTCTCATGGAGCTCTTTGTGGGACATTCAGTCCCCCGTTCTCCTTATCGCTGGGGGTCCAAGCGGTCAGAACCCCTGCGATCACACATGTATCCCCTATCCACAGGATAGGGGCTACCTGTGTTTTATGGGACAACCCATAGGCTACATGCTGTTTTTTTTGTTTGTTTGTCTTTTTGAGGGGGTTGGGGCTGTATGGCGTTATCTGCAGGGGGCTGTATGGCGTTATTTACATGGGGGCTGTATGGCGTTATCTACAGGGGGGGCTGTATGGCCTTATCTACAGGGGGATGCATGGCGTTATCTACATGGGGGCTTTATGGCGTTATCTACAGGGGGGCTGCATGGCATTATCTACAGGGGGGCTGTATGGCGTTCTCTACAGGGGGAGCTGTATGGAGCTATCTACAGGGAGGGGGCTGTATGGCGTTATGTACAGGGGGGGCTGTATGGCATTATCTACAGGGGGGCTGTATGGCGTTATCAAGAGGGGCAATATGGAGCTATCTACAGGAGGGGGTGTATGGTGTTATCTACAGGGTGGGCTGTATGGCATTATTTACAGGGGGGGCTGTATGGAGCTATCTAAAGAGGGGGCTGTATGAAGCTATCGAAAGGGGGGGCTGTATAGCGCTATCTAGAGGGGTGGGCTGTATGGCGTTATATACATGGGGGCTTTATGGTGTTATCTACAGGGGGGCTGCATGGCATTATCTACAGGGGGGCTGTATGGCGTTATCTACAGGGGGAGCTGTATGGAGCTATCTACAGGGAGGGGGCTGTATGGTGTTATGTACAGGCTGGCTGTATGGCATTATCTACAGGGGGCTGTATGACGTTATCAACAGGGGGCTATATGGAGCTATCTACAGGAGGGGGCTGTATGGCGTTATCTACAGGGTGGGCTGTATGGCTTTATCTACAGGGGGGGCTGTATGGAGCTATCTAAAGGGGGGGCTGTATGGCGCTATTATCCGAGGGGACTGTATGGCGCTATCTACAGGGGGGCTGTATGGCGCTATCTACAGGGAGGGCTGTATGGCACTATCTACAGGATGCTGTATGGCGCTATATACAGGGAGGGGCTGTATGCCACTATCTACAGGGGGGCTGTATGGCACTATCTACAGGGGGGCTGTATGGCACTATATATACAGGGGGCTGTATGGCGATATATATACAGGGGGCTGTATGGCGCTATCTACAGGGGGGCTGTATGACGCTATTTACAGTGGGGCTGTATGGCACTATCTACAGGGGGCTGTATGGCGCTATCTACAGGGAGGAGCTGTATGGCACTATCTACAGGGGGCTGTGTGTGGCGCTATCTACAGGGGGGCTGTATGGAGCTATCCACAGGGGGCGCTGTGTGGCAGAATCTACAGGGAGGCACCCAGGGGAGGGGGCCCTGTTAAAAGTTTGCTATGGGGCCCAGTCTTTCCTAGTTACGCCCCTGTCCCCATCTGAGCTAAAATTTGAAGGCTGGATTCCCACATCGCATATTTGTTTGAAGATTTTGTTTCAGATTTTGATGCAGATTTTTGAGCCAAAGCCAGAAGTGGTTTCCAAAAGAGAGGGAAATATAAAGCGAAAACGTATACTTCTCCTTCCTGCTGGATCTACTTTTGGCTTTGGTTAAAAAATCTGCATCAAACTCTGCTCCAAAATCTGAAACAAATACGCTATGTGTGAATCTAATGGGTAGCATTGTCATTAATATGTCAGATAGTCATAAATTGCTTACACATTTTTTGCTTACAACTATTTCAACTTGTAAAGGAGACGAGGATAATAAAGAAAACCTAATGTATAGTAACAGAACCACAACAAAGGTACTCCCATATTTTACTGCCTTCCAACATAAGAGCCGGCAAAATACTGGAAACCGGTTTTGCTCTATAACTTAAAATTCCTTTGAATAATGTCTGTCAAAAAGGCATTTGAAGAATTACTTGATGAATAAGGGACACTCCTAAAGTGTTATAGTGACTTTCAAAGACTGATTATTTTTGTGTGTATGTATGTATGTATGTATGTATGTATATATGTATGTACGTATGTATGCAGTGGCGGTCACAGACAGCTGAGGGCCCCTGTGCAAGAACAGTATATGTGCCCTTTGCTCTCCAATATCTCATCTCAAATCGTCCCCTTACGTCTCTCTAGCAATCCATCAGTAATTGCTAGCCATAAAATTCATCATCTCAGGTATTTACATGCAAACTAACAGACAAAAGAAGGTTACTATAAGGTGACAGTGGGCCCTTACCATCTATCAATGATATCACCAATTTCAATACCATGGCTGCAAATTCCACAACACATAGGGCATACCTCAGATTGTAGTGCCCATACTACATGCGAAAATCCTATTCACTTGCACTTGCGACAATTTTCCGGAGATACCACTGCATGTCAACCCACCCTAACCACAAAAGGGCTCATAGGAGAAGCATTTGTAGTTTGGCATTAGTTTTCCTTCAAAGGATTAACATTAACCGAGTAAAATACCTGATGTTTCTCGGAGTCTAGAGCAGAACATCCTCTTAGGCCGCCCCAAGTCATCCTGACTCACCACAAACTATTTAACTTGGAAATCAGTAACAGCGTCCAAACATGATACAGACGGTATAGAGTGCATCTAAGCCTGAGAGCACATTTTGGAACGAAAGCAGCAACCTGTCCACCAAGAGTAGATTTTGGAAACAGAAATCCCTGGCAAAGCTACAGTTCAGCACCAGACTCCCTCACCTACAACAGTGAAGTATAGTAACATGCTGCCATTGCATGTAGGTACACTAGTCATATAGTGGTGTGTAAAGTTATATACAGAATACAGTCTTTTAGAAGTTTGTGAGGTTACTCTAGATGGGAGGATATTGACAATGTTGAATTTGAGATGATTAAAAAGGCTATGACAGAGAGCCATGAGTTAACCAGGGCTAGCGTTAGGAGTGTGCCACCAGTGCAGTCACACAGGGCGCCTCACCTGTCACTACTGAAAGGAGCACCACTGGGCCTGATGAATCGGGCACTCCGAGAATGGACCTCCGATCCCACAGTTTGAGCCCAGCACTATGGAAAGGCAGCTGCATTGCCCAGTTTATTGTTTGGACAGTGTTATATAGGCATCTGTCCGGCAGTGTTACTGAAATGTTATGTGGACATTGTGTGATTGTTATACGGGCACTAAATGGTAAACCATTAGTCTGGGGGAGATATCAATAGAATGTACTGGACAGGGCTCCAACCAGCCTAAGGCTGGCCCTGAGTTCAGATAAACCATGTGTTGTGTCCCTCTGTAACTTTGAACTGAGATCTTGTAAGAAATACAATTGCAAACATATGATGGCGTGGGGAGGGGAGTGAAGTAAAATGTGTGAAAAAGTTGCCTAGGAACAATTGCTTACACTTTATTTTGATATATTGTATATATTGCAATCATCATCAATTAAAAAAATGTAGAAAATGTTTTATAGAAAATGTAGTCATAATGATGCAGGACGCCATCAATCCACAAGCACACTGTCCCTTATATTAGTTTGTGGGTTTAGATCCTAAAGAATTATCACCTTGTAATGATACGAACTGAAAAAGAAGTTGGCCAACCCGAAGGACACAAATAATATCACAAAAGACATGCTAGTAGAAAATGATTACCAGAATGGGATCGTTGGTGATTTCCAGCTTATTGCTATAGTCCATTTAGCTGCTGATAGAATATGTGAGATGAGCTTTCTATTCTTGCTGGTGCTATCAGGGATATCAGCATTCAGTAATGCCGACCAGATAACTGGATTTGTAAATGCAATTTATAATATATTAAACGTTCCACTCTTTTCCAGTGGGGCTGTGCCACCGAGCAGGACAACCATATGTGAGCCATAGTTCCGCTTTCTTCACAACTTCTGAAGCAGATATTAGGATTTCCTGGAAATATCTTTGCTAATTTGTCAGGAGTGAGATACCATCTTGTTAATATTTTATATGAAGTTTCTTTGATGTTGTTCGATAAGGAGACTGTAGCTGTTCTGTCAAATATTTGTTGCCATGAGGTTGGATCCGGTAAAGTCCCTAGTTCTCTCTCCGATTAGGAGATTTTAAGGTGAAAACCAGGGACTGACAGAGACAGCCTCACTGCTGTCCAGTGTGAATGCTCGGGTACCAGTGGCATAGCTATAGGAGTCACAGAGGTCGCAATTGCGACCAGTCCCTGAAGGCAGGGGGCCCGTGGCCCCCCGCACCACATCAATAAAAAGTTACTATAGTGACTGGGGCCGTGGCCCCTGTTACTATAGTAACTACAGTACTTACCTTCCTGCTTCCGGAGCGCAGCGGAGGTCCTGACGTGGCCCTTCCCCACCCTGGTAATGCTAGCCTGCTGCTGCTTTATTGTATCTGGCTGGTTATTAAAAATGGGGGGGACCCCACGTCATTTTTAATAAAAAAATAATAATTGGAAAGAAAGATGTGGGGTCCCCCCCAATTTTCATAACCAGCCAGATACAACACAGCAGCAGCCTAGCATTACCAGGGTGAGGAGGGCCACTGTTTTTGGCCTTCCCGAGCCTAATGATACCAGCCTGCGGCCGCCCCGGTGCCCGACCATCACTACAGATGGTCGGGTACTGGTTCATACCCGGCTCTTCCCAGTACCCCTGGTGGCGGTGGGTACCGGGGTAATAATTGTGGTTAGTGTTAGCCTCTGCACCGGCTAACATTAAGCCCCACCTTAGTAATGGACACTGTCACTCAGTCAGCGGCCATTACTAAGGAGGTAATAATAAAGTTTAAAAAAATACAAGGACGTAGAAAAAATATTTTATTGAAATAAAAAAACACACACAACCCTCATTAACCATTTTATTGAGAATAAAAAAACCGCTGTCATTAAAGTAGTCCTCGAAACAGCCGTAGTTCAACGATCGAACCTGTAAAATAACACAAACACAAAAATAATTAGTCACACATAAAAAAGGAAAATAATTCTTATACTTACCTTTCTTGGGTCCAGTGCTGGAACTGCAATATCAGCCAGCTGAGCCCTGTATCTAATCCTATCATGTGTGATACTGTTTGTTGAGCCACTGTATCTAATCCTATCATGTGTGATACTGTCTGCTGAGCCACTGTATCTAATCCTGTCATGTGTGATACTGTCTGCTGAGCCCCTGTATCTAATGCTATCCATAGTATATAGGGTCGTAGTGCTATAGATATGCTGTCTCCTACACACACACACACACACACACACACACACACACACACACACACACACACACTTTTTTGGGGGACACATGTATTGGGGCTATTTCCCCTGACATTTTAAGTCCTTAGTGACGCCCCTGGCTGCTAGTGCTGCATTGTTGGGTCACTTAGGAGACCCAGCGATGTAGCTGAAAGCTGCGGGCCGTCGGCTATGAGAAGTTTGCAGGGGGGGACCCAATAAGAACTTTTGCATTGTGGCCCATGAGCCTTTAGCTACGCCCCTGTCGGGTACTTAATAGATCCATCTACTTGTCTTCTCATCAATATTGTAGACAAAAGTCGCCAAATTTGGTTTTATTTTTCATAACTTCATCAAAAACTGCACCAAAACCTGAAGCACTAAAATACATACAGTGGAGGAAATAAGTATTTGATCCCTTGCTGATTTTGTAAGTTTGCCCACTGTCAAAGTCATGAACAGTCTAGAATTTTTAGGCTAGGTTAATTTTACCAGTGAGAGATAGATTATATAAAAAAAAAATAAGAAAATCACATTGTCAAAATTATATATATTTATTTGCATTGTGCACAGAGAAATAAGTATTTGATCCCCTACCAACCATTAAGAGTTCAGCCTCCTCCAGACCAGTTACACGATCCAAATCAACTTGGTGCCTGCATTAAAGACAGCTGTCTTACATGGTCACCTGTATAAAAGACTCCTGTCCACAGACTCGATTAATCAGTCTGACTCTAAACTCTACAACATGGGCAAGACCAAAGAGCTTTCTAAGGATGTCAGGGACAAGATCATAGACCTGCACAAGGCTGGAATGGGCTACAAAATCATAAATAAGATGCTGCGTGAGAAGGAGACAACTGTTGGTGCAATAGTAAGAAAATGGAAGACATACAAAATGACTGTCAATCGACATCGATCTGGGGCTCCATGCAAAATCTCACCTCGTGGGGTATCCTTGATCCTGAGGAAGGTGAGAGCTCAGCCGAAAACTACACGGGGGGAACTTGTTAATGATCTCAAGGCAGATGGGACCACAGTCACCAAGAAAACCATTGGTAACACATTACGCCGTAATGGATTAAAATCCTGCAGTGCCCGCAAGGTCCCCCTGCTCAAGAAGGCACATGTACAGGCCCGTCTGAAGTTTGCAAATGAACATCTGGATGATTCTGAGAGTGATTGGGAGAAGGTGCTGTGGTCAGATGAGACTAAAATTGAGCTCTTTGGCATTAACTCAACTCGCCATTTTTGGAGGAAGAGAAATGCTGCCTATGACCCAAAGAACACCGTCCCCACTGTCAAGCATGGACGTGGAAACATTATGTTTTGGGGGTGTTTCTCTGCTAAGGGCACAGGACTACTTCACCGCATCAATGGGAGAATGGATGGAGCCATGTACTGTCAAATCCTGAGTGACAACCTCCTTCCCTCCACCAGGACATTAAAAATGGCTCGTGGCTGGGTCTTCCAGCACGACAATTACCCGAAACATACAGCCAAGGCAACAAAGGAGTGGCTCAAAAAGAAGCACATTAAGGTCATGGAGTGGCCTAGCCAGTCTCCAGACCTTAATCCCATCGAAAACTTATGGAGGGAGCTGAAGATCCGAGTTGCCAAGCGACAGCCTCGAAATCTTAATGATTTACAGATGATCTGCAAAGAGGAGTGGGCCAAAATTCCATCTAACATGTGTCCTCATCATCAACTACTAAAAATGTCTGACTGCTGTGCTTGCCAACAAGGGTTTTGCCACCAAGTATTAAGTCTTGTTTGCCAAAGGGATCAAATACTTATTTCTCTGTGCACAATGCAAATAAATATATATAATTGTGACAATGTGATTTATTTTTTATTTTTTATATAATCTATCTTTCACTGGTAAAATTAACCTAGCCTAAAAATTCTAGACTGTTCATGTCTTTGACAGTGGGCAAACTTACAAAATCAGCAAGGGATCAAATACTTATTTCCTTCACTGTATTTAGGTCTTACTGTTACCGGGAGCCTTAGACTGACCATACACAATAAGCTTCTCATAACAACAGAAGAAGATTCTTTACACATTTCGCAAAATATAGGAAGAGAAATAAAATATCTTTAGTGATTTGTATGATTATGTGTGTTTCTCAAATAAAGTTTTTAAGATATTGTTCAGATGTCCACAGTCTATGAATGATAAATAGATGAGAGGGTACACAACTGGGGAATCATTTCAACATACATCTGCTATTTTGATGGTTGTCTTCACTCATGAAACACTTCAAGTCTCCATAGATTTTGTAGTATCACCCTCTAATCTTATGAAGATTTGTACCATATATTGCCAGTCTCAAGATAATGCCCACTTTTGCACCTAGTCACTCATCGCATGTGTCAATTATAAGATGTGGTGTTTGGTGAGTGACCTTATACAGGATGACTTGGCTGACTTTAAATTACAGATGTGACCTGTATGGAGTAATAATAATGTCAGAAATACTCTGGAGACATTTTTAATAACCAGTTTCTCGTGTCTCCTATAAATGGTAATGTTGTAGGATGATACTGTTGACCTGGCTGCGTGCTTATATGAAGCTGTAATTCAGGAGACAGTGTTGTACTATAATTTGATGTGGCCATGAAATTATTGTTAGAAAATGTATATACTCTTGGCATTTGCATGGAATTGTATTGTCTTTATGGATTTCTATGTATAATGTAAAATTGATACAAAGTAGCAGATTTAATATTTACTAAACACTAAATCATGTGAACGTTCCAACCTGATCTATTTTATAATAGGGCTGTACATTTGGTTTACTGTTTCCTATTTACATTTAGATAGAATAACTTGCACTCAATTTACTAACCGCTGTGAAAAGAGCAAGATATCAGATTAACATGTTTGATTCTAAAATCCCTTAAGTGCATCTGTTCTGTCATTTCTGGTGTGCTCGCCTGTGTGTACATATGTATTGCTATGAAAGAACTTGGACCCTGTAGAAGGGAAAGGTGAAAAACATATTGCACTGCAGGTAGATCATGAATTGGCAACTGTAACTGTTACTGCTGCTTTCTCAAAATGGGCTGAAGTCAGCAGCGGGTACCACAAGGATCGGTGTTAGGCCCAATTCTTTTTAATCTCTTTATTAATGACTTTGTGGATGGGATTGATTTCAAAGTGTCCGTTTTTGCTGACAATACAAAATTTAGTAGAATACTTAAAACTCAGCTTGATTATAAAATATTACAGAAAGACCTATGTAGCGTCCATGGCCGCGGGCTGTCGGCTTTACTCACCTCCCGACGCCCGCAGCCATGGATCCGTGAGCGCTGGTCCCCATCTCCTTCCTAGGAGACGCTCACTTACGCTCCGTTCTGCTGTGTCCCGTAGGGTGTGCGCGCACGCTCGTGCCCGGCCTTAAAGAGCCAGCGTGCGCACAAAGGAAATCGTCATCATCATCAACTGCCACGATTTCCTGGTCTATAAGAAGGCCCCAGGTCTTCTGATCTTTGCCTGTTGGTTGTTAGTTTTCCCAGTCTGTCTTGCAAATGGTCCCTTAGAGTTTCCCGTTCCGGTTGTTACCCGTGCCTTGTTACCTGTTCCTGTTTCCCGTGCTGTGCCTTTAGTATCGAGTCGTGCCACGTGCTGTGTCAGTTGCCACGTCCGGAGGAATCCGCCACGTCCTGTGTCATCTGCCACGTCCAGAGGAATCCGCCACGTCCTGTGTCATCTGCCACGTCCGGAGGAATCTGCCACGTCTGGCGCAACCTGCGGCACCTGTGTCATCCGCCACGTTTGGCGTTATCTGCTGCACCCATCTCCATTAATGCCAGAGCTGCGGCCACTGTCTGGACTATCCAGGTCCCTTGTGCGGGACATTGTATTGCTGGGGTTTCCTGTTGTTTGGCCAGCTGTCTCCCCGCTACGGCGGTACGGCCTAGTGGGTCCACTAACCCGCTTCGTGACAGTATGCTCATGCCATGGACCACGCTGGCCAACCTGAGACTTTGACGACACAAGCCATGCTGGCCGAGATGGAGGATTTCCAGTCACGACTAGACCAACTCCTCCTGTCTGTGAACGCCATAGCCCATCGGCTGCTTGCTCCAACCACAGTCGTCATGGTACCTATTCCTGCTGTTACTCCTGCTACACTTCCTGTCTACCGGTACCAATCCCCTGTGTTTCTTGCCGCTACCTCCACGCTATGACGGAGATCCGAGGTCCTGCAGAGGATTTTTGAATCAGTGCCTGATCCACTTCAAACTACATGCCAGGTCCTTCTCTTCGGATGACGTCAGGATCGCCTTCATCATCTCTCTCCTTACTGGGAAAACCCTGGCATGGGCTAATCCTCTGTGGGAACATCAGGGACCAGATACCCGTGACTTACAGTGCTTCTTTTTTTTTTAAATATCCTTTTTATTGTCAGTTTTCACATTTTCTTACAAACATTTCACGTAAGAGTTACATCATGAGTGCGCAGCACTCAACTGTCATGGAATTAACTTTTAAATTAAATTCAACATAACATATAAACACACCAACATAGAAACATGGCATAATTGTCGATCTTCAGATGGACCAAACAAACATGACTCCCCCAACTCCAACACCACCTAGATCATCAATGAGTTTCCACTCATCCTTTCTCCCCCAGCTGGTTCACAGTTGCATCCTCCCTAAAACGCCTGCCAAGAGCTGCGTGCAGTACCACTTTGTGTACTGGAAAGGCCTAACAATTTCCGCTATTTCGGCTGTTGTACATTGCGTTTCTATAAATACTTGCCACTTATCAAATAGCTTCTTGGTTCCCGTTTCCTTCCGCCTTTCCACCTCCACCCTCTCAAAAACCAATAACTGTTTCAGCCGTGACACAATCAATTCTAACCCCGGCGTGTCTGCCTCTAACCAGTGACTCAGGAGGCATCTCAAAGCTACCAGTAAAATCGTGTGCACCAACACGGGAGGTGATCTTACTCCTCGAGCACCCTCTTCCTCTGGCGGCCGCGCCTGATGGAATAGTAGCGCTTGAGGCATCATTGGGAGATTCGTTTTCCAATGGTCCTTAATATATTTCTGTACCATCCCCCAAAATCGTTTCGTATGTACACACCCCCACACTCCATGCCACAAATTCATCAGTGGTGTATTGCACTTGGGACAACTTGTAATGCGATCAGGGAAAGATTGTGAGGGCAAGATATTAAAGCCATATATAGCTGTATGCATCAACTTGAAATAGGTTTCCCTCCAGCTCTCATTTATCACACCCTTCCGTACCGTCTCCCAACCCCCCAGTATGGTCTCTCCTATATCTGGATCCTGAGTCCACCGTTCCCAGCTTTTAAAACTAATCCTTAATTGCGGACGAACAAAACCCTCTCTCAATGCTCTATACATTCCTGAAATGGTCGCCCGCCCAGTTGTTGGACCTATGACCTCATTCAGAGTGTGCGTAGTAGCTTCCTTACTCAAATCCCTGAGCCTGGAGGTGCAAAATGTTCGTACCTGAAGTACTTGCAAAAAATTGACTCTATCTACTATGGGTCTGAGTTTAGCGGTGATTTCCTCCCCAGTTAACCACCTCTTTTCCTCTGTATGCATAAGATCCCCTGCGCTACCAATGCCTACCCTCCCCCATGAGGCAATTCCGTCCCCTTGTCCATTCCCGGTAAAAACTCCGGATGACCGCTCAACGGCATATACTTCGATACCAGGTGGGATAACCCAAACTGCTTACGTACCACTTTCCAAGCTAGAACTGTATCTCTCAATACAATGGAGGTTTTGAGACGGCACGGAAGAGAAGCGATTCTACAATGTAACAAAGCTTTCAGGTTCCAAGGTGAAGCATACTCCCCTTCCAGATCTAAATTGGAATAATTGCTTGTTTCATGAAACCAATCTACTACATGACGCATAAGACAGACCACGTTATAACCCCTGACATTCGGAAAGTTCACACCCCCTTCTTGTTTACCCATCATGAACTTGGTGAGTGCTATGCGCGGCCTTTTCCTGACCATATAAATTTAGTGAATGAAGCCGTCAATTTCGAGACATCCACATGCTTCAATAAGAGAGGTAGCGTTTGAAAGGGGTATAGCAATCTAGGAAAACTAACCATCTTGATCAGATGACATCTTCCCAAGAGGGACAACGGCAATTGGCCCCATCTAGTGAGTTCCGCTTGTATTTTTTTAATTAACGGGGGATAATTTAAGCCATACAGAGTGTCTGGTACCCTCCCTATTTTGATACCCAGATAGGTAATGCAGTGTTCCACCGGTGATATCCCGCAACCCAAGGATTGCCAAAAGGTCTTTGGCAATGGCCTGCCCAACTCCAGCAGTTCGCTCTTAGCTATATTGACTTTGTATCCCGAGCATTGCCCAAATTCCTGCAAAAATTGAAAAACCTTCCCTAAATGCTCCTGAGGGTTTGACATAAAAAGTATGACATCATCAGCGAACAGGGCTAATTTCACTGCACAAGATCCCACTTGAATGCCTCTGAACATATCCGATTCCTCCAAGAATCTGGCCATAGGTGCTAGATTGAATAGCAGGGGCGACAAGGGGCAACCCTGTCGTGTTCCTTTATGTAATTGGAAGGGATCTGATAGGAACCCTGAGGAGTGAACACGTGCTTGCGGGCTATTGTAGACTCCCTTCAGGAAGACCCGGAAATCTCCCTGAATGTTCATTTTGTCTAGCACCATCCCCAGCCATTCCCATTGTATGTTATCAAAGGCTTTCTCTGCGTCTAGCGCTAAAAGTGCCGGCCTGGTACCTGGCTGGGGATCGTGCCTGACTGTTTCTAGCACCGTCAATACCTTGCGTAAATTTGTCACTGCAGCCCTGCCCTTTACAAAGCCTACCTGAGATTTTCCCACCAGTATGGGTAGATACATAGCCAGTCGATTGGCCAAAATTTTTGTGAGCAATTTCTAATCTTGATCTATCAGCGAGATGGGGCGGTACGACCCCGGGTCAAGAGGATTCTTCCCCTTCTTGGGTAACACCTTTATATGCGCTACCTTGGCCTCTGCTGGTAAAGCTCCCGTTCCTAGTAAAGTATTATAATATGCCACTAAGGTAGGGCTGATTTCTTCTCTCAGAGATTTGAAAAACTCCCCTGTGAATCCATCCGGACCCGGGGCCTTTCCGTTAGATAGTGTTTTAATGGCGCTCCAAACTTCCTCTAGTGTAATCTCCGCGCTCAAATGACCATTCTGCTCCTGGGTGAGCCCTGGCAACTTCACCTTCTCCAAAAATTCCCTCCCTTTTTGGAGATCTATGGGTGTTTCTGAGTAAAGGGCTTGGTAATATTTACTTAATATGGTATTGATTTTTTTTGGGTCCGAGGTAGGAGTTCCGTTTGATTCTTTAAGTGTTGAAATATGTGCCGGTGCATTCCTCCCCTTTACTAACCGCGCTAATAATTTGCCCGCCTTATTGCCGAAACGCATTAAATCAGCATCAAATTGGGACCGGTAAATACTCTCTCTTTTGTCTAACCATTGATCAAACTGTCGCTTGGCTTCCTTCCATTCCTCCCCCAATAGCATTGATGGCGAATGTAGGAATGCTGTGTACGCACGCCGTAATCTGTCGCTCGCTGCCTTGTATCCTTCGGTCGTCTTACGTTTAAGATTAGACATATACTGCATGATTTTCCCTCTTATTACCGCCTTGGCTGTACGCCAATACAATGACGGTTCCGAGCGATGCGCTACATTATCCCCATCGAATTCCATCCACCACCCCTTAAGCTTCTGTGTAAAGCCCTCATCCTTTGCCAGAAAAGCGGGAAACCTCCAGATAAAATCCGTTCCTCTAGCTACTGTGTCAGCCAATGTAATGGTAATCGGAGCATGGTCCGAAATAACTAGATCTTCAATTGCCGCTTCACGTAAACGTCGCGCCATTGCGTCACTAACTAACAAATAATCAATACGCGACCATGACTGATGAACATGAGAGAAATGTGTATATTCCCGCGCATCTGGGTGTAAACTCCTCCACGCATCTATTAGGGCCGTGTGTCTTAAAAAGTCGGGCAAGATCTTATCTCTATTTCTCTGCGAACTAGTCCCTGCTCTCCTATCCTCCTTTGAAGACCTTACAGTGTTAAGGTCTCCCCCTAAAATCAAAAACCTAGTGCGATCCTGCTGGAGTTGGGTTTCCAAGTGACCAAAAAAACCAGTGTTAACCGTATTTGGGCCATACACATTATAAATACTGATGGTTTCCCCTTCATGCTCCATCACTAGATGGATCCAATGGCCCTCGTCATCCCGCTCCTGGGACACCAGCGTAAACGCAAAGTTTTTATGTACCAGAATTATAACTCCCGCCTTACCCTCCCTTGCCGACGAGCCAAAAACCTGACCCACCCAGAACTTTTGCAAATACTTAAACTCCGGCTCGGTAAGGTGAGTTTCCTGCAATAGGGCCACATCAGGATGCAATCGTTTCATGTGCCTTAAAAGTTTGGTCCGTTTCTGTGGGGATCTCAGCCCTTTAACGTTCCAAGAAACTATTTTCATGTTATTGGACCGTGTTTAAGATGAGCTAAAGTGCCTAAAAGTCGTGTGGAGTCCAGGGAGTCAGATCCATCTTTTCCCAAGAGCCATGTACAAACATTAACATTAACATCATAACCAAACCCTGGCTTGTAAGCCAGAACCAACAAGGCCAACCATCCCTCACCTAACATAATCATAAAATCACCTGCGGCAAGGGTTAGCAGTCCCTTAATACCCACTGGTGTATGTGACTTCACTTTTTTCTGTTATGCCAGAACGCGCCCCTCCCTCCCCCTCCCCCCAGCCTGCCTATATGGCTCCTTCCATGAGGAAGTAACACCTGCCCTTGCCCCCTCAGTACCTCTTTGTCGCCTGCGCACCCTTATGTACATTCCCTTATCATTACTTTAACAGCCTAGAGTCCGTTAGTATTGCATCCTCACATTTCCCTATGAACCTTGCTTCGCTTCAAGGTTTCCCTACCTCCGTGTCCCCTATCTCCTACCACAATTTCCCTCAGTCTGCCATTGTAACAGATAACACTAATCCCTTGCGTGGGGGAGGCATTGTATCACTCCCGGTCAATCCCGCCCACCAGGGACAATCTCAGATCCTGATCTAACTCCCTCACAAATATCTTGCAGTGAAAAAGCAGGGAAATATCAGAATGCATATACTTCAACCTTGATAACATTGTAACATTGTAACAATAGGTCAACTATTGACCGGTACATAGTGCTGTATAAGACCGCAAAATATCCCCCTCAATAACTTTCAGATTATCTGTAAACTTATCTGTAGCTGGTCGGAATCTGCAATTGGTCTACAGCGTCCACAAAATCATCATCACAACAGCTTAAATAAAATGCGCCAAAAAGGACTTCGTCCGTCAATCAGGAGACGTGGATCGGGTGCGGTCCCGTGTTCGCCTCTGCGGCTTCGGAGAGTCCCCTCTATTTCCGGATCGACCCCCCCCGGGATCTTCCAGGTCTGGGCATTAAGGCTTCTGCCCAGGTACGCTCCATATTTAGCCGGTTCCTTTTGTCTTCTCTTGACTTGCGCTGCGGACTATGTACTGGACTGTGACGCTCCTCTTGCTGTGATCTGTTCCCACAAAGCTCCGCAAGTGCGTCCTCCGCTTCCTGTGGAGTGGTGAAAACCTTATTCCGCCCGTTCTCTTGAAACACCCGCAGGATGGCTGGGTACTGCAGGCTAAAGCGTATTCTCGCTTGGAACAGCGCGGTGCAGATCTTGCTGAAAGCCCGCCTTCGTTTTGCAACCTCCGCCGAGAAATCCTCAAATAGTAGCACTTTCATGCCCATTATTTCCAAAGGACGCGATCTGCTGCGGAAAGCTTTCATGAGTGCCACCTTGTCATTGTAATCCAACAGTTTGAAGATCACTTGTCTGGGACGATGTGAATTGTGGTCAGCTGTTGCTGGGAGGTTTCTGGGGTCCGGCCCCACTCTATGCGCCCTCTCCACCCGGCATGGACGGGGGAGACCTAAGGCTTCCGGCAATGTCCTCTCACACACTCGTTGCAAATCAGCAGATATCACCGCTTCTTTCAGCCCCACCAGTCGCAGGTTGCTCCTCCTGCAGCGATTTTCCAGATCCTCCACCTTGTCCCCCAACTGCGCAGTAACAGACAGCACCCCTCTGAGTTTGGATTGCAGGCGTTCATTTTCATCCTCCAGCAGCGTCATACGCTGTTCTAACTCATCAGCTCTGATAGTGACTTGTGCCAGCTCCGCATGCACGCGGTTTAGAGAATCTTGCACCGTTGTTTCCAGTGCCTTTTGCAGGTCTGGTGCTATCTGTTTGGCTACTTCACGGGCCAGGGTTACATAGTCAATGGCTACTGGAAGAGCGGACAGTACATGCTCTGCCGGGCTTGAAAGCTGGGACTGATGGTGCTGCAGCTCATCTTCCTGTGTGTATAGCAGGGTCGCAGTGGCGGGAAGCGCCGCCATCTTACCTCCCTTTACCACGGCCACGGCTGATTCCTCCATGGCTGGCTTCTGCGCGCTTCTGAGGAGGTACCTGTCCATACAGGCACCACCGATGATGTTGCCGTGTGCAGGGCTGGTGACTTCCCCGCTAATTATCGTCGCCGTAGCGACTATTGCGAGCTTACAGGCTGGACGGGAGCGGGAGCTCAGTCACTCGCGTCCTGCATCCCCAGCGCCGGAACCGGAAGTCACCTACAGTGCTTCTTACAGACCTTCCGCTTGATCTTTGAGGAACCTGGGAGAGTTTCTTCAGCTGCTGCATCCTTGCTGACCCTACATCAGGGAGACCTATCCGTGGGCGAGTATGCCATTCAGTTCCGTATCCTGGCTGCTGAATTGACCTGGAACAACAAGGCTTTGGTGGCCACATTCTGGCAGGGACTCGCGATCTGCCATCTACCCTGGACAATCTTATCCTACTCGCCTCCCGTGTTGACATGAGGATCCGGGAGCGTTCCCAAGAGGTTCTCCGGGAGAGAGAACTTCCTAGGCTGGATTCTACTTTTCAGCAATCCCCCTCAGTCGTCCCACCAGAGGATCCGATGCAGAGTAACTATGTCAAATTGTCTACCCAGGAGAGACAACACAGACGCATTTATGGACTTTGTCTGTATTGCGGCCTCGGAGGCCATATTGTGCGTCTGTGTCCCCAGAGGCCAGAGAGACCCCATTGCCTAGAACTGATTAGAGAGACAACCCTAGATGGAACGGTACCTAATAAAGCATTCTGTTCTAAGCTGACTATTCCTGTGACCCTAGTATCCGGCGAGAGGGCGCATCAAGTTTCTGCCTATCTGGACTCTGGTTCTGCTGCAAACTTCATCCAGAAAGAGCTTGTGGATCATCTTCAGTTGCCCACAGTCCCCCTAGAGACGTCTTTGGCTGTTGCCTCAGTCAATGGACTGCCTCTGCCTGATCCCATCGTTTCTAAAACCAAGCCGTTGAAGCTCCAGGTTGGAGTCCTTCATTTTGAACTAATTTCTTTCCTTGTTTTGCCCAAGGCCATCAATCCTGTTCTACTGGGCCTGCCTTGGCTTCGGCTACATGCCCCAGTCCTGGAATGGAATTCTGGAGAGGTTCTCCAATAGGGCTCCAAGTGCCACGGTCGTTGTCTGTTGCAGATCCATCCTGTCAAGCCTCCTCTGCCTCAGTCATTGCCTCCCCCGTTTGCTCAGTATGCAGATGTTTTCAGCAAAAGGGAGACTGAGACGCTGCCTCCACATCGGACTTATGACTGCCCCATTGAACTGGTTCCTAATGCCTCTCTCCACCGTGGTCGAGTATATCCTCTCTTCTTGCCTGAGTCTATCCATGTCGGCCTATATCAAGGAGAATCTGGAGAGGGGTTTCATATGAAAGTCTTCCTCCCCGGCCGGGGCTGAATTCTTCTTCGTCAAAAAGAAGGACGGATCCCTTCGACCCTGCATTGACTACCGTGGTCTCAACCAGATCACGGTCAAGAACAAATACCCGTTGCCCCTTATATCTGAGCTGTTTGATCGCATATGAGGAGCCAACATTTTTTCTAAGCTAGACCTGCGGGGGGTTTATAATCTAGTCCGGATTTGCCGGGGTGATGAATGGAAGACGGCATTTAACACCCGGGACGGGCACTACAAATAACTAGTGATGCCCTTCGGACCGTGTAACGCTCCCGCAGTGTTTCAGGAGTTCGTTAATGATATCTTCTGAGATCTCCTCTATGTTTGTGTTGTTGTTTATCTCGATGATATTTTGATTTTCTCCCCAAATCCGACGACTCATCGGAGGCATGTCCGTCAGGTTCTACTACGATTAAGGTAGAATCATTTATACGCCAAGCTGGAGAAATGCGTCTTTGAGAAGAGTTATCTGCCCTTCCTAGGCTACATCATCTTGGATCAAGGCCTCAAGATGGATCCTGAGAAAGTGAAAGCTGTCCTGGAGTGGTCACGTCCTCAAGGCTTAAGGGCCATACAGCGGTTCCTGGTATTCGCCAATTTCTCCCGGCGGTTTATTCCTAACTTCTCTTCTCTGACGGCTCCCATCTCTACCCTTACCAAGAAGGGTGTGAACGCCAAGGTGTGGACTCCAGAGGCAGAGTCCGCATTTATTAGCCTCAAGAAAGCATTCACTTCAGCTTCGATCCTCCATCATCCTGACGTATCTTGGCAGTTCTCACTGGAAGTGGACGCTTCGTCTGTTGGTGCAGGTGCACTTCTGATACTTTTCACTCCCTCCTTAGTCCTAAAGTGCAGACGCCAATCACAGATCTCAGTGCTGAAGACCTGGCCACTTATTTTAAAGTTAAAATTTACAACATCCGCCATGATATTATCTCCCAGTCCCCTAGTAACATCGTTCCCCTTCCCTCCCACACTCCCTCTTCTTCACTCTCAGCATAGTCTCTAGGCTCCTCTCTTCTTCTCGTCCTACCTGTCCTAGTGATCCTATCCCTTCACACCTCCTCCAGTCCCTCTCCCCAGCTGTCACTGGTCACCTGACTAAAATATTTAACCTCTCTCTTTCCTTTGGCATCTTTCCCTCCTCTTTTAAACATGCCATTATAAACCCATTACTGAAAAAAACAACTCTTGACCCATCCAGTGCTGCTAACTACCGACCAGTCTCTAATCTGCCCTTCATCTCCAAACTCCTGGAACGCTTGGTCTACTCTCGCCTTATCCGCTATCTCTCTGCTAACTCCATTCTAGACCCCTTACAATCTGGTTTCCGCACTCTACACTCCACAGAAACTGCCCTTACTAAAGTCTCAAATGATCATGTCCTCTCTCTATCTGAAACTGAATCTTTCTAAAACTGAGCTCCTTGTGTTCCCACCATCTACTAACCTCCCTAAACCTGATATCTCCATCTCTGTGTGTGGCACTATCATAACTCCTAAGCAGCACGCCCGCTGTCTCGGGTTTATTTTTGACTCAGATCTTTCCTTTACTCCTCACATTCAATCACTTTCACGCTCCTGTCATTTTCACCTCAAAAACATCTCCAGAATTTGCCCTTTTCTTACGGAGGAAACCGCCAAAACTCTCATTGTTGCTCTGATTCACTCTCGTCTTGACTACTGTTACTCATTACTAGTCGGTCTTCCCCTCACCAAACTCTCCCCTCTCCAATCTGTCCTCAATGCAGCAGCCAGGCTCATATTTATGACCAACACCGCCTCTACTCTGTGCCAGTCACTGCACTGGTTGCCAATCCCGTTCAGAATAAAATTCTAACTTATTACTCTCACCCACAAAGCTCTCCACAGTGCTGCACCTCCTTACATCTCCTCCCTCATCTCTGTCTACCACCCTACTCGTGCCTGATGAAGACGCCGGTCCGGCGTTGAAACGCGTAGCATCTGTTTTACTACTTTTCAATAAATTATATTTTATTTCACAAAGCAGCGCCTTTATGTCCCGGTTTTTTTGGTGTTTTTTTTGTTATTATTACCACCCTACTCTACATTCTGCCAACGACCTTAGATTAAAATCCTCCATAATCCGAACCTCCCACTCCCGTCTCCAAGATTTTGCTCGTGCTTCACCAGTCCTCTGGAATGTGCTACGCCAGACAATCAGATTAATTCCCAAATATCCACAGTTTTGAACGTGCCCTGAAAACACATCTATTTAGACAGGTCTATAACATTCCCTAATCTGACTACTTTCCATGGCCCTCCTTTTAGATTAGTCATCAGAATAAGATTCCATAACACTCCTTCTCTTCATGTCCGTCATACACGGATACTGGCTGGTGACCAGCACATGTAGCTTTATGTTACCACCCCATGTGTATAAAAATGGCTGGACTATTGTACAGAACAGACACTGTTACACTTTGTGTCTCCTTTATATCCTCATTGATTGTAAGCTCTTGCGAGCAGGGTCCTCACTCCTCAGGTTTGAATTGTAAATTAACTTTGTCACTATGTAATGTCTGATATTGTTTGTTTCATGTTCCCTCTAAATTGTAAAGTGCTGCGTAATATGTTGGCGCTATATAAATAAAGATTATTATTATTACTTCTGTTCCAGAGGAGCTCCAAAGGAAAGGCAGTAGTATGTGGCTACTACTCGAGACTTTTTTCTTCTGCTGAGCGCAATTACTCTATTGGAGATCAAATTGGCTCTGGAGGAGTGGAGACATCTTCTAGAGGGTGCTGCTCTGACCATCCTGATCTTCACCGACCACAAAAACCTTACCTACCTTCAGTCTGCACAACGACTGAATCCCTGTCAAGCCAGGTGGTCACTGTTCTTCATCCGTTTCCAGTTTGTGCTCCACTACCGTACCGCGGACAAGAATGTGAGGGCCGATGCCCTGTCCAGATTGTTTGAGACAGAAGACGTTTCAGACTATCATAGACCCGTCCTGCATTATCACTGCTAATCCTCTGCAGGTTAGAGACATCCCTCCTGGGAGGACTTTTGTTCTGTTGGCAGACAAGAGAAGAATTCTCCACTGGGGACACAGTTCTAAACTGGCTGGGCACGTTGGTGTCCATAAAACCCGAGACTTAATTGCTCGTCACTTCTGGTGGCCTACGCTACCTAAAGATGTTCTGGACTTTGTCTCTTCTTGCACGGTGTGTGCCTCTAACAGAGTTACTCACTCCAAGCCTGCCGGCTTGCTTCAACCTCTGCCTGTACCCAATGCCCCCTGGCAGCACATTGCGATGAACTTTGTTACAGACCTTCCCCCCTCAGCAGGATGCAACACCGTCTGGATGGTGGTGGACCGGTTCTCTAAGATGGCACATTTTATCCCGCTGACCTGCCTACCTTCTGCTCCTCGACTGGCGAGTCTCTTCATTCTACACATCTTTCGCTTGCATGGCTTGCCTCTACACATTATGTCCGACCGAGGGGTTCAGTTTACTTCAAAGTTCTGGAGAGCCCTCTGTAAACTCCTGGATGTGAGATTGGACTTCTCCTCAGCTTATCACCCCCAGTCCAATGGACAAGTTGAGAGGATCAACCAGATCATGGAGAATTATCTCCGCTACTTCATCTCTTCACAGCACGATAACTGTGTACAGCTTCTTCCATGGGCCGAGTTATCATACAACAACCACACAAGTGAATCCACCACTTCCACTCCATTTCACATTGTGTACAGTCAACATCCTAGAGTCCCTCTCCCAGTGTCGACCACATCTCAAGTACTCGCTGCTGACTATGCTTATGGTGACTTTTTGCAAATCTGGCAACAGACCCGGTCCCCTATTTTACTGGCAGTCAATTGCATGAAGCGAAAAGCAGATACTAGGAGAAGAGAGCCACCTCAGTATCATCCGGGGACTAAAGTCTGGCTGTTCTCTCGGAACATTCGCTTAAAGGTACCCTCATACAAGTTTGCTCCCAGGTTCCTTGGTCCTTTCGAGATTCTGCAACAGATAAACCCTGTCTCCTTTAAGCTGCGGCTGCCTCCTACCCTCAGAATCCCTAACTCCTTTCATGTGTCCCTCGTGAAGCCAGTGGTCCTGAACCGCTACAGCAAGACTTCTAGTTCCACAGTTGCTCCCAGCGGTTCTTCTGATATATTCGAGGTGAGGGAGATCCTGGACTGCAAGAGGGTAGGAGGAAGAACTTTCTATTTGGTGGACTGGAGAGGGTTTGGTCCTGAGGAGAGGTCCTGGGAGCCGGAAGAGAACCTCAGTGCCCCTGCTCTCATTAAGAAATTCCTCTCTCGCTCTGGCCCCAAGAAGATCGGGCATAAAAGGGGGGATACTGTAGCGTCCATGGCCGCGGGCCGTCAGGTTTACTCACCGCCCGCCGCCCGCCGCCATGGATCTGTGAGCGCTGGTCCCCATCTCCTTCCTAGGAGACCCAAGCGCTTACTTACGCTCCGGTTTGCTGTGTCCCATAGGGTGCGCGCGCACGCTCGTGCCCGGCTTTAAAGGGCCAGAGCGCGCACAAAGAAATCGTCATCATCATCAACTGCCACGATTTCCTGGTCTATAAGAAGGCCCCAGGCCTTCTGATCCTTGCCTGAGCGTTGTTAGTTTTCCCAGTCTGTCTTGCAAATGGTCCCTTAGTGTTTCCCGTTCCAGTTGTTCCTGTTTCATGTGCTGTGCCTTTAGTATCGAGTCGTGCCCCGTCCTGTGTCAGCTGCCACGTCCGGAGGAATCCGCCACGTCCTGTGTCATCTGCCACGTCCAGAGGAATCCTTCCACGTCCTGTATCATCTGCCATGTCCGGAGGAATCCGCCATGTCTGGTGCAACCTGCGGCACCTAGGTCATCCGCCACATTTGGCGTTTTTCTGCTGCACCCATCTCCATCAGTGCCAGAGCAGCGGCCACTGTCTGGACTATCCAGGTACCTTGTGCGTGACATTGTATTGCTGGGGTTTCCTGTTGTTTGGTCAGCTGCCTCCCCGCTATGGCGGTACGGCCTAGTGGGTCCACTAACACGCTTCATGACAACCTAGATAAGCTGGCAGCATGGGCAAAAACATGGCAGATGAAATTTAATGTCGATAAATGTAAAGTAATGCACCTAGGATGCAATAATAGTGTTAATTCATATACATTAAATGGAATAAAACTGGAGATAACGGAAGAAGAGAAGGACCTGGGTATTCAGGTTACAAATAAGCTAAGCAGCAATACTCAATGTCAAGCAGCAGCTGCAAAAGCAAATATGATTTTAGGGTATATAAAAAGAGAGATAAAAACCTGTGATTCAAATGTAATATTATCCCTCAATAAATCCCTTGTAAGGCCACATCTTTAATATGGAATTCAGTTTTGGGCTCCACATTGTAAAAAGGATACAGGAGAACTGGAGAGGGTTCAAAGGTGGGCTACTAGATTATTAAATCGGATGGGAGTTTTCACTTACAATGATAGCCTAAAAAAATTGGGCTTGTTCAGCTTGAAAAAAAGACGCCTTAGAGGTGATCTATTAACATGTATATTTTTGAGGAAGGTTGGTCGCAGCTATATTTTCATAACATTAACGTAACAATCGTCTAAGGCACAAAGCTCACATATATTGTGAGGGCCGAAGCGTTATGCCAACCTCCTTCAATCCTACTACTGTCCATTTTATTTAAACTGACGCCGCTGTGACTTGAAGATGAAATCATTGTAAACAACTAAGGAACATACAAAAAGACCTCACAATCAGATAACACATGTTGCAAATCAACAATTTTCACAAACCGTTGTTTTTTTTGTTTTGTTTATTCTATACGGAGGGAGGGTGGGACAAGCAACGCTTCCAGATCCAAATCGCAGGGGATGAGGAAGGTAAACGGCGCTGAATTTCCTTATAAAAGCAGGGATGAGGGAGGGTAACAATGGGAGGTGGTTACCGTTACGGCCACTACCATTCCTAAATTGCCTCACAAAGGGGGTTGGACACCACCATTGGCATACACCAGCAGGGGTCTGGCCTAAAAATAGGACAAAGGCAGAGACATTGCATTATAAACCCAGGTCTGCAGTTAGCCGCCCTCTCACTACCCAGTGCAGTGCCCATTCAATTGTGTTTCTACTAGCAGGATACTAACAAGTATGGCTGTCTCTTTGTAGCTGCTGAGATAGATCTCTACATGGCAGGGACCATTTGCGTCAGCCGTCCTAATGTCCATTGAAGAGAATCAAACAGCTCAGAATATAATGGGCCGAGGTCCTCACAATAAGTGGCTATTGGGACCCTCCTCAATGAAGTGAAAAATTAGCAATTATTTGTGAAATTGTTATTTTTTGGAAGAAATGTGTTTTAAGCTGGGAGTCCACAGGGCGTTTTTATCGCACTATGATTGCAGTTTTGTTCAGATTTTCATGTGCTTCTTAATTGCTGTGAAAACGCATTGTAAGAACTGCATGGTTTCAATGTGCTTCACCTGTAAAAGTCGCACAGCCAAAATCCGCATCACAAACTGCACTTTCACAGCAATTAAGAAGCACATGAAAATCGCAACAAAATTGCAATTAAAACACTGTAAAAACAACCTGTGACCATACAGAGTGAAAAATTCCAGTATCAGTATTGTAGAACTAGACATGGACCGCACATCCACAATATATACTTTGATCTATAGATGCTAGGCAAAAATTTATAAACACGAACATGAGGTTCTTTGTTAACATTTTGATCAAATTGTATAAGCCCTTCATTGCGACCTCTTTAAAGTGGGTCCCTACTCTATCGGTTGCAGCACCGCATGGTGGCGACTGCCACTGCAACACCGCTCCCACAGAGGGATCAACCCAGAGGCCCAAAAGCACCCATGCTGCCAGGCCATGCCAAGCCTCATTGGCTCTGAGCCATGTCCCCCCACAAGTGCAGCACCACAGCAACAGACACCACCGCACAGCACCACAACATGTGAACAGATGGATTAAGCTCACCTTACCATGCGCTCCCAGTGGACAACTGAGAGCACAAGCAAGAGCAGAAACACTTATGAGGTAATTCCCTAATTAAAATCAGCTGGGCCAAATGTGTGGAGTACTGGTGCCAAGTAAAACAAAAAAATGTGGGTGATAAACTATATGATAACATCAGCATTGTGAGACTAGGCATGGACCGCACATCCACAATATGTACTTTGATCTATAAATTGAACAATTCCGTTGACAACAGTATAATGCTGCAAATAAAAGCTTATTTTTAAAAAGTTTTGTATTAGTTTGCTTGAAAATGTCCTATTTCTACCTGTTAATAAGTATTATCATCAAGAAATGTCATATACTTACGATGCACCTCCACAATTTTAACTGTGGGAATGTAAGGAAAAATAAAGATGGGGTAGCTACAGGTGCTGACTCATGCCACCGCACCAATAACCCTGGCACTTGTCCTCTTCATCTTTAGTAGAGAGAAGGATAGCATCATCCCTTGATGGTCTCACTCTCACTTGTCCCACAAAGTTGGAGGTGATGTCCTGTATGAATAGAGTACTGGTCCACTTTATACTTGGTTGTAACCAAGTGATGAACAATACTGAGAAGAAAACCTGCCAAGCTGAGAAATAAGCAGATCTGGTTGCTGTTACGTCCAACACCATTGGGTTTTCATTAATCCAAAACTTTATAAAGGAAAGAATGGAGGAAATGTTACAACAAAGGTCGCCAATTGCACTCCCTAGTAGTTCATATCCCCAGCTCATATATGTTAAGAAGATTATCTTACCTCTAGAAGAGTGACTATATAGACCTAGTAATAACCCTAAGGCCTTATTCACATGACAGGGTTTCAACGGCTGTCACCCGGCCGCAGTAGGAACAATAGACCCCAAGTGGGGCTATTCACACAACCGATTTTTTGATGGCCCAGGAAACTGAAACATGCCCTATTTTCGGCCGTTCTCCCGGTCATCAGGCTCCCATAGAAGTCTATGGGGCAGGGTAATACACGGCCATCACTTGAATGTGTTCCTAGTGACGACCGTGTCTTCCGTCGCTCGCTCTCTCCTCCTACCCACAGTGCGAAGTGCATGTGAGGAGGAGGAGGAGGAGGAGGGTATTTTTTTTCTCCCTGTAGGAGTGGAATCTCCAATCCCCTGCTACAGCTTCGGCAACGATGTGGCTGGGGATTGGGGATTCCGCTCCAGGAGAAGTCCCTGACTTCACTGTCCATACATGGACACAGTGACATCAGGGACTTCTGAAGCAGGATCCCCGGCGCTATGCCTGGTGTTTCCGCTCCAGGAGAAGTCCCTGACTTCACTGTCCGTATATGGACATTGAAGTCAGGGACTTCTCCTGGAACGGTCCCCTACAGTGGCACTATCTAGAGAAAGGTAGGGGGTGCCATCTATGGGGGGGTGCTATGTAAAAGGGTGCTGTGTAGAACTACCTACAGGGGGCTGTGTGGCATTACCTACAGGGGGCTGTGTGGCATTACATACAGGGGGGCTGTGTGGCACTACCTACAGGAGGCTGTGTGGCACTACCTACAGGGGGCTGTATGGCATTACCTACAGGGGGCTGTGTGGCATTACCTACAGGGGGCTGTGTGGCATTACTTACAAGGGGGGCTGTGTGGCAGTATCTAAAGAGGGCAGTGTGTGGCATTATCTACAGAGGGAAGTGTGTGGCAAACAATTTACAAATAAAATTCATCCGTTTTTAAAACGGCCAGGGAAAAAAACCAGATGCAAAACGATTCAAAATCGTCCGTTAAAAACGGAAACACGGTCCGGAACAGAAACGGAACGGATGCAAAACGACCGAGAAAAACTGACCAAAACGGCCGACACTCGGACCCTGTCCTGTGAATAGAGCCTTAGGCCTTATGCACACTTCCGTGTGCTAATGACGGTTCCGTGAATCACGGACTGCACACGCAGGGCTGCCATCAGGAATTTCTGGGCCCCATACTGCCAATGAGTCTGGGCCCCTGCCCCCCTCGTTGGGTGAAATGTAAAGGGGCGGGAGGTAGGGCACATTAAAAAGAAAACTCTTTGGAGGAGCAGGGCAGAGACAGGAGGTGGGTGTCAGAGGGCAAAGGGGAGAGACTAAGTGCCAGGGCTGGGAGAACTGAAGGTAGCAGTGGTAGCCAGGGGGGAGACGCAACCTCACAGGGGCTCTGTGGAGTGACAGGGAAGAGACAAGAGACAGCGGCTCTGTGGGGGGCAAAAAGGGAAAGTGAGTGTGTGTGTGTGTGTGTGTGTGTGTATGTGTGTGTATAGAATCTGTCAGGGTGTAGGAGGGCAATATAAACAAAAATCATTGCACTGAAGCCCTATACACAGCAGAGTCACTCACCAAAATGTAGTCCCTAAGATCTCCCACCGCCACGGGCATGCCTGGATGATGCTTTTGCATTCTCTTCACACGCTGCACACACGTTATCTGTGTAAAAACCACACAACAAAATTAATTCAGACACCAAACCAGAAAAAAATTCAGATCCTAGACCAGACCTTTTAGGTAATTCAGACACCTTTCCACCAGACCCCTACCTGTGGCCAGAGTTTAGCATTTAGACTTTTATCTAAAGGGGAGTGTGTGTGGCGCTATCTACAGGGGGAAGTGTGTGGAGCTATTTACAGGGGGGCTGTGTGTGGAGCTATTTACAGGGGGTTGTGTGTGGCACTATCTACAGGGGTGTGTGTGTGGCACTATCTACAGGGGGGTGTGTGTGGCACTATCTACAGGGGGGGTGTGTGGCACTATCTACAGGGGGGGGTGTGTGTGGCACTATCTACAGGGGAGTGTGTGTGTGGCGCTATCTACAGGGGGTATGTTCGGCGCTAACTACAGGGGAGTGTGTGGCACTCTCTATAGGGGATTCCAGTCCAGGAGGAGACCCTGACCTCACTGTCCATATATGGAGAGTGACCTCAGGGGCTACCTCTAGGAGAGGAATCCCCGGGCAGAGTGTCGGCAACTCTCTGGCCGGAGATTCCGCTCCTGGATGGGTGAATGGCAGAGCAGGAAGCTGATACTTTCCT
This sequence comes from Rhinoderma darwinii, assembly GCF_050947455.1. NCBI lineage: Eukaryota > Metazoa > Chordata > Amphibia > Anura > Rhinodermatidae > Rhinoderma > Rhinoderma darwinii. The sequence goes on along the minus strand of NC_134696.1, from coordinate 80,847,393 downwards.
GCTCTGCCATAGTATTCAATTGTATCTGCATCCTGTGGACGCAGATACAATTGAATATGGCAGTGGCTGAGACACATCTGGGACAGTAATTTGCCGGGACTGCCTCTGTAGATTCAGGACAGTCCCTGCAAATTCAGGACTGTTGCTAACTATGCCTCCAGCATAAGCTTTCTCCCCCTACCCAGGTATACTCTCTCCTTCCTCTACCCCTCCCCATGTATAATTTCTCCCCTCCCTTCAGATATCATCACTTTTCACCCAATTATTACCCCCCCCCCCCACATTGTATAATACCTCCTCCGGTGGAGGGTTGTCACGATACCAGAATATGGACTTCGGTACCGATGCTTTGTGTAGTATTGCGATTTCGATAACAAAGCAATACTTTGCCAACAGTAATAAAAAAAAAAAACAGTTCTTCGATTTCTTATGTGAGGCGTGAGGTGTGATGGTAAATTTAACCTCCATGTGCCTCACATTAATAGTAATTAACCCCATCATGTCCTCAATTATAATGGGTTAATGTGTAAGGTACATGATGGGGTTAATTACTATTAATGTGAGGCACATGGAGGTTAAATTTATCACACCTCGTGCCCCACATTATTAAGTGAAAGAAGTCTTTATTTTATTTTTTTACAGCGTACACATCATAAATGACGCAAAAAAAATTGTTCTGCAGGATATTACGGCCGCGCCAATACTGAATGTGTATATTTTATGTATTGAGACTTATTTTAATGTGTTTTGTGAAAAAGGTGTATGTGTATTTTTTTTTTTATTTAACATTACTTTATGTTTTTACTTTATTTTTTAAACTTTAATGCACTGGTATATATCTATATACGGATAGTACACAGGCAGTTGTTAGGACAGACCTGAGTATGCCCTAACAGGAAATAAGGTAGGACAGCCCTGGGGTCCTTCATTGGACCTTGGGCTGTCTGCCCATATATGGTATGTCCCTCAATCACGTCACAGGGATTCCTGTGACGCGATCCAAGTGGCATCCCCCCTTCTTATTTTCCCCTGAATGCTGCAGTCAGCTTTGATCGCAGCATTCAGGGGAATAGCGGCGGAGATGAGAGGTTTCTTTGATCTCTGCCTTTATAGAGTGGGACTGCGGCTGTGTAATACAACCATTGCCCCGCCCCGCACGCGGTCAGCACGAGGTGATGCGGGCGGCGCTGCACTAATGAGCGGCGGTTCAGGCACTGAAGACAGAACATGTGGGGGTGTTTTGTAGTGCGCCCGCCATGTTCTGTTTTCAGTGCCGCCGCTCATTAGTGCAGCGCTGGCCGCATCACATAATCCTGGCAGCGCGCACATGTCAGGACTCCGGAGCGGGCCAGTGACTGTATTACAAAGCCGCAGCTCCGCTCTCATGCATTCATGTATTACAATATTGAGCTGTGCAGCCGCACAGCTTAGTATCGAAATACATGAAATAACGGTATCGAACCGTTTGGGGGTGCACGGTATCGAAGTTTTGATGCATCGTGCATCCCTACTCAAGTGCCATCCTCCCTCCATTATTATCTCCTTCCCACTCTAGCATCATTTCCCTCCCTACCCAATGCCATCTCCCTGCCCCATTATCTTCTCCCTGCCCCCATTATTATCTCCCTGCCCCCATTATCATCTCCCTGCCCCATTATCATCTCCCTGCCCCATTATCATCTCCCTGCCCCCATTATCATCTCCCTGCCCCCATTATCATCTCCCTGCCCCCATTATCATCTCCCTGCCCCATTATCATCTCTCTACCCCCGTTATCATCTCTCTGCCCCCGTTATCATCTCCCTGCCCCCGTTATCATCTCCCTGCCCCCGTTATCATCTCCCTGCCCCCGTTATCATCTCCCTGCCCCCGTTATCATCTCCCTGCCCCCGTTATCATCTCCCTTCCCCCATTATCATCTCCCTGCCCCATTATCATCTCCCTGCCCCCATTATCATCTCCCTGCCCCCATTATCATCTCCCTGCCCCATTATCATCTCCCTGCCCCATTATCATCTCCCTGCCCCCATTATCATCTCCCTGCCCCCATTATCATCTCCCTGCCCCCATTATCATCTCCCTGCCCCCATTATCATCTAACTCTACCCCCTCCCCATAGAAAGCAAAACTCTTCCCCACGTCTGTATTAGTTTACACTGCAGCATAGGATTGTATCACTATCAGCTCTACAAGGGCTCTTATCTCCTGTCCTGTGTAAACAGAGGGAGAAGACAGGTTTATTGGCACATGTTACACAGGACGGGAGATAAGAGCCACAGAGCTGATACAATCCTATGCTGCGGTGTTAACATAATACAGACGTGGGTAAGATATTTACTTTCTATGGGGGCAGGAGGAGATTTTTTCAGGAGGCTCCGGGCAGCAGCAGCCGGACACAGACATAACTTAGTACTCACTGAAGGCGACGACTGCTGCTGCTGCTGCTGGACGTATCCTCCGAGGCTGAGCTCATAACTCCCGCTGCTGTGATGTCTCCTCCCCACACGCTGTCACGCTGTTGTGGAGGAGGAGGGACGGGCACATCTCACTCTCCAGCGGGCCCTTACGGTTTTATTCTGATGTAATGAACGGGCCCCTGCTTCGTGATGGGACCTGTTCCTTTCACCGAAATTAAATCGTAAGAGCCACACTACTGTGAGTATATTAGTTCCAGCGGCAGAGTGCGGGCCCCTTTTTTTAAAATTTATGCCCGGGCCCCTCACTGCAGTACCCCCAGTACCCCCCTGATGGCGGCCCTGTGCACACGGATGGCTTCCGCGTGCAGCCCATTGTTTCACGGACCTAATCAATGCAAAGGACGAGACTGTTTCGTCAAAAACGGGCAGGAGTAGAACTTGCACACTATTGACGGAACAGCCGCACGGTTCCGTTAAAACAACAGAAGTGTGCATGGCCCCATTGAAATGAATGTGCCAGGGTGCTATCAGTTAAAAAAACAGATAGCACCCTGACGAAAAAAACCTGAAGTGGGCATGAGGCCTTACACGTAGACCAGAGGATTTGTATCCAGAATAAGTAGGACCCTTGGAGAAACTATTTAGAGCCATATAACCAAATATTTATCTTGTAATATTTAAGCATTTTAGCATAGAATAAAAACACAGTCTGCTCTAAAATTACTGCAAACCTACAGCAAAAACATTTGAAAAAAATACCCAGAAATATCCTGTGTTAACATGGCATCACCTAACTTCATGTTATGCCCGGGCACCAGTGCTTTTTGACCACTTGCTCTGTTTAGACCTGCACACCTGTTCAATAGAGGTCGTAAATGTAAAATATACCTGGTAAATGAACATATTAATCGTTTAGGTGGAGGCCTAGCCTGAGCTAGTTAGCTTTGGTCCCTTGAGTGAATACGGAATGTAAGTAGGTGAGACAGTACATACATCTATGCTTGTTGTACATCCTTTCACCACATCTGTTTGATGTAAATTGAAAAGCCTCTGGTAAGATTAAGGCCTCATTCACACAACCGTGCAGTATTTACAGTCAGTAAATGCTGCACGGACGGGCCAAGGAGTTTCACCCGCATTTGCGGATCGTGCTCACAGTAATAAGTATAGGAGCGTTGGATATTTATAAGGCCCGGACACACACCCATAAATATACGGGAAGGTGTCCATGGCCAATAGAAATGAATGGGTCAGTATTTTATCCGAAAAGGTAAAAATAGACCTTAATTAGCATATGGGTGTAGGCGTGCAAAAAAGACGCTTTCAGAGTCTTTAAATGGCCAAAAATTTAGAAATGCACGTAAATAAGGATGACAACCGTATTTAAGAAGGAAAAGTATATATATTTTCCTTAGATAAAAATTGTGGTATATATTGCAAACACAATTAAGCATTAGTGTGTAATAGAAAAAGTCACCCAATATGCTGGAGTCCTGATGTGTACAATAGTCTGGTAGATTTTTCCTTTTTCCAGGTAGATCTGTAGAGAGGAGTCCTGCAGAGGTTCACGTGAGAAGACAGATGAGGCGTCTAGTTGCGCTAAGTAGGACCCCAGTAAACCAGGTCCACTTAGAAAGGATCCGGTGGCCCCTCATAAAAGGGGGAGTACTGTAAAGGATCTGCCAGGCACAGCTTCGGGGGTTAACTCCCATAGGTAATCAGTCTGCACCTGAATTTACGTCTCTGAGACTGACTCCATCTTCCACCACTCAGGATGGCAGGCTTAGGAGTGGGAGAGCCTATCGCAGCCTGGCCAGACGGAGCTAGCTCCCGCCCTCTGTCTATTGATACCTGCCTTTCCTGTTCCTCCTTTGCTTGTGATTCTTCTTGTGTGGTTTCCTGGCCCAGCTACAGCTCCTAACTATTTGATCCTGCTCCATACTGACCCTGGCTTACTGAATACTCTCCTGCTCTGCGTTTGGTACCTCGTGCACTCCTGGTTTGACTTGGCTCGTTCACCTCTCTGGTTGCTCACGGTGTTGCCGTGGGCAACTGCCCCTTTTCCCTTGTTTGTCTCGTGCACTTACTGAGCATAGGGACCGCCGCCCAGTTGTACCCCGTTGCCTAGGGCTGGTCGTTGCAAGTAGGCAGGGACAGAGTGGCGGGTAGATTAGGGCTCACTTGTCCGTTTCCCTACCCCCGTCATTACAAGCTCCTCCTTTATCCGCTTCCTTTATTATAATTGATTCATTTTCTTTCAATTTCTTTATTGATTGGAGTTCTTGTTTATTTAGATTAGAATGTTACTTTTTCGAAACATTGTCCCATTTAGATGTAACTTCGTTTTTAACAGTTTCTTGAAATTAAAAAAAAAAGTGTATTAGTTATTTCTGGATCGAATTGGCTCTTGCTTCTAAGAATAGGTGGTATCTCATTAATCCTTGATTCTTTCGATTTTGCTTTATCCATAAAATGCATTTGAAGGCGTATATTTCTAGAGAATCTGTGAAAGTCGACAATAAAGTTGAAAGGTGTAGTGTTCTGTGTTGGGACAAATCCAAGTCCTTTAATTAAAGAGGCTCTGTCACCAGATTCTCAAATCCCTGTCTCCTATTGCATGTGATTGGCGCTGCAATGTAGATAACAGTAACGTTTTTTGTTTTTTTTTAAACGTTCATTTTTGGCCAAGTTATGAGCTATTTTATATATATGCAAATGAGGTTTGAAATGGACAACTGGGCGTTTTTTTTTCGTTATGTCCAACTGGGAGTGTATTGTGTTTTTAACTGGGCGTGTTTACGTGTATGACGCTGACCAATCATTGACCAGTCAGCATCATACACTCATCTCCATTCATTTACACAGCAGCGATGTGCAGGCACATAAACAGAGATTAACGTTAATCAAGTGTCCTGATAATGAATACACATGAAATCCTGCCTGGACGTCATGTGTATTCAGAATCCTCACACTTCTGAATCTTTTCTGTGAGATTTCCAGCAAGGGAAACAAAATCTCGTTTACCTCCGTAATCTCGCGAGATTTCGTTTCCCTTGCTAGAAATCTCACAGAAAAGATTCAGAAGTGTCAGGATTCTGAATACACATGACGTCCAGGCTGGATTTCATGTGTATTCATTATAAGGACACTTGATTAACGTTAATCTCTGTTTATGTCATACACGTAAACACGCCCAGTTAAAAACACAATACACGCCCAGTTGGACATAACGAAAAAAAAATGCCCAGTTGTCCATTTCAAACCTCATTTGCATATATATAAAATAGCTCATAACTTGGCCAAAAATTAACGTTTTTTGAAAACGTTACTGTTATCGACATTGCAGCGCCGATCACATGCAATAGGAGATGGGGATTTGAGAATCTGGTGACAGAGTCTCTTTAACAGACTTTTTTCTGCTTTTGTTAATATCGAAGATGATATATTAATAGCTAATTCATTTTTGTCTTTTATTTGTTGGTTTTGCTTTCTGCTTTCGAATGTTTTTGTTCCATTCTGGGAGTTGTGGTGCTTTTGTTGGACGAATCTGTTTCCTCCTAAAGGTTGCTTTTTTTGTTTTTTTCTAAAAAAGATTTATTCATGGTTTTAGGTTTCCTTAGAATGGAACGTAGTCATTTGGCCATTTTGCTTTTTATTTTTATTTCTTTCAGTGTTGGTAGAGGAATAATCATCACTTGTATTAGATTTATGATATTTTTTATTTTGTCTGCTAAATTTTCGTTCTTCAACCCAGGTATATGCTTTATTATGTTGGTAATCTAAAGTATCGCGTTCAAATTTATTCAGTTTACTTTGTAGTATTGAATTTTTAAGTTTTTCAATAGATAATTTAAGATCCTCATGAATTTGGTTATAGTGGTTGATGTCTGTAGATTATTTAAATTCATTGTCTATTTTTGAAATTTCCTTCTGTGTGGCTTCAATTGCAATTTGTAGATGTTGTATGGTATAAATACATGAGATCGAGGGAATATCGGTTGCTCAAAGCAAACCAACATTAGTGGTATACGGTGTCATTTTTTAATAATATAGGATTCAATGAACTCCTGAGTCCTCTAGGGATCCTTTGTACGTTATACTCTGTTAGCGTTGAAGCGTGCATTAGTAGGCTGATTTTTTTTTTCTTAAGTTCTAATTTTTTGGAATAGTCTATTTTTGTTTTTTCAGACACTTTGGAAAATGAGAATCCTGCTAATTCTGCCAGCTGTAGAATATCCGATCATTCTGTCTCTGTGAATGTGTATGTCTACATGGTTTTCAGTAATTATAGCTATATTTTCAAACTACATGGTCTATGTCATTGATACAAACTTTGTGTTTGTTTTATTTTAGGTCTAATGAAAGCCATAATGGTATAAGAAAAGGTAAAAATAGACCTTAATTAGCATATGGGTGTAGGTGTGCAAAAAAGACGCTTTCAGAGTCTACCGTACTATCGTACAGATGAGGACTCCAGCATATTGGGTTTCTTTTTCTATTACACACTAATTCTTACGTGTGTTCGCAATATATACCACCATTTTTATCCAAGGAAAATACATATACTTTTCCTTCTTAAATATGGTTGTCATCCTTATTTGTGTTCATTATTTTATCCACAATTACGGATCCATAAATGCAGATAAAAATTATCATCGTGTTCATGAGGCCTAAGGCACTATTATAAACATAGAAACACCAAAAAGTTATCCCTATATGCTATAATAGGACAAAATCAAACGTATCTTAGAAAAATACAAAATGACTTTATTGAAGACAAACAGCACAGTTGATCAAGACACTTTAAAAATTAACACCCATAAAAACAATGTACAACAGTACACAGAAAATAGACAGTGTTGAATATAGGGCAGGGCAAACAATGGTAGTATAATGTATACTATATCATAGACTATAAAGTATGTATCCTGAGTATAGATATACTGATAATAATCACCACAGCAAAGGCCTATAATATGACCACAAAGATTGTAAAGTAACAGTCATAGAAAAGAAAAGTCATTGAGACCTCAAGATACGCATACCAAAAAACCCACCATGCGCCATTCCACTGCCACAACACTGTCAGAACACCCCTGTTGTGGCAGTGGAATGGCGCATGGTGGGTTTTTTGGTATGCGTATCTTGAGGTCTCAATGACTTTTCTTTTCTATGACTGTTACTTTACAATCTTTGTGGTCATATTATAGGGGTCCCATATATGCAACTATACTCATTGATATATGACCTTGAATTTATAGGTATTCTTTTTTGGCTTAACTATTATAAACATAGTAGGTGAGACCACCTTTGTGGTATAGTAAAAAAAGAAATAGGTCAGATGGGTTATTACATCTACTACACTAGGTGAACGTATTAGGCCCCATGCACACGAACGTGCTTTTGCGGCCGCAAATCCACGGGAGAATTGCGGCCCCATTCATTTCTATGGGGCCATGCACATGACCGTAGTTTTTACGGTCCATGCATGGCCCGGGAGCCTGGACAGCAGAAAGTCTTATTACGGCCATCTTCTGCGGTCCGGGCTCATTGAAAATAATGGCCGCGGCCATGTGCATGGCCCGCGATTTGCGGGCGGCTCGCAGCTGACAGTCCGCAGCCGGCCGACCCGAGAATCACGGCCGTGCACATGGCTATGGTCGTCTGCATGAGGCCTTAGAGTTGGTAAGGAAACCATTGTTTTTACTGTAAGGATATGTTCACACGACTTATTTTCGGCTCTTTTTCGGGCCGTAAATGGCCAAAAAAATCGGAAGCAGAATGTCTCCATACATCTGCCCATTGATTTCAATTGGAAAAACAGCTTTGTGTTGCAACAGGCCGTTTCTTTTACATGGCCGTTTTGAAAAAACGGCACGCAAAAAGACGCCCCGTAAAAAGAAGTGCATGTCACTTCTTGAGCCGTTTTTGGCTGTAAAAACGCGAGTTGATAAAAAAAACGCCTGAAAATCAGGAGCTGTTTTCCCTTGAAAACAGCTCCGTATTTTCAGACGTTTTTTTAGTAAGTGTGGGAACATACCCTGATATAGCATTATTTAATAAATTATTTATTTTGTTGGCATGGGCATGAGATTTTCTAGATCTCATTCACTTTGCTGCTACTGTAATTGCTGTGGAATTTCCACGCCAAATTCCGTAGCGTTTACGCTATGTGGGAACCCGGCCTTAGTGTATGTCCACACGTAGTGTAAACACTGCTGATTTTTCGCAACAGATTTTATTGAGGAAAATCTGCAGTGTAATACAGTAGCGGCAGAGTGGATGAGATTCGAACAAATCTCATCCACACACTGCGTAAAAATTCTGCTGAAAATACGTTAGTGAATTGACCTGCGGTGAGGTCTTTTAATCCGCTTCATGTCAATTTATGTTTTGGAATCGCTGCTTTTTTGTTGCTGGTTTTCCCCATTGAATTCAATGGGAAGGTAAACCCGCAACAAATAGCAAATGTTGCAATTTTTGCGCCGGAAAAGCTGCGATTTCCGCTGCAAATATTGCACCTCAGAAAATAAAAACCTTTTTTTGGTTTAAAATGAATAAAAAGTTTATACTTATCACCCGGGCCTTGTCATAGCAATGCTTTCATCTGTTTTCTGTGTAGGCCGACCTCCTGGGATGCTGTTTCATCTCATGTGACGGCTGCAGCCAATCACAGGCTGCAGCAGTCACATGGGCTGCAGCTTCATCCTAGGAGGCCGGACTGCACAGACAACAGTGGGATGCGCCACCATGACAACTGAGAGTGGGGTAAGTATAAACTTTTTTTCTTTCAACCATTGATTTCCGCAGCGGACATTCGGCCTGAAAAAACTGCACCACAATTTGGTGCGTTTTTTTGGGGAAGAATTCCCTGCGGTTTCCAGTACGTATACGCTGTGTACTTTTATGCAGCGTATCTGCCATGTGTGAACATGGCCTTAAAGTTGCTTTTAAAGAGATCAGGACAACCCCTGTCCATATTCCCTATTAGGGTCTATGGAACAGAGTGGAGAGCCGCTAACTAGTAACACCTGCAGGGGAAATGTCACGCATCTTTTCCTGGCAGAATCAGATGTTTGCCAGATCAATAGCGATTAGCTGATTTTTTTGGCGGCTCTCCTATTAAAGGGGTTGTCTGTTGTGAGAAAACACATTTAACCCATTTAACTCTCTTCTGAAATGTCATTGTTAGGCCTTATTCAGACTACAATTTTTTACGTCCGTGTGCTGTCCGTTGAAATAAATGACAGCACATCCAAATCAATGGGGTGTTTTTTCACGCAGCGTGTGTCTGTTGCGTGAAACTCACTGCATGTCCTATTTTGGTCCATTTTTGTAGACCATGCGCCCATTAAAGTCTAAGGGTTTGTGAAAAACACAGACAACATACGGATAACAACCGTGTGCTGCCCGTGTTTCATGTATCAGTTGCTAAAGAAATACTGGGAAGAAAAACCCCCAAAAGAACTGGAAGTGCTTGCAGAGGAGAAACACGGACGTGAAAAACGGATGCAACACGGAAAGCACACTGATGCAACACGGAAACCACACAGATGCTACATGGAAATAAAATGCATGAAATACAGTCCATTTTTTGGGGATGCAAAACAAACTGGCTCGTCTGAATAGGGCCTTTTTTTTTTTGGGTCTACCTGCGTTTAATGCTCCCAATGTAAACATTAAATGGACACTGTGACGGATGTCTAACATTGGCTCAACTGATCAAGTGGGCTTTGTTGCTGGGAGATGGGCACCTGATGGTACCAGACGGTTCATTGATTTAATTAAATGATTTGAGCACAACAAAATACCCTCTTTATTGTTAACTTTGGATGCGGAAAAGGCATTTGATCGAGTGAGCTGGGCATATCTTTCTAACACCTTGGAGAAATTTGGTATTTTTGGGTTATATAAAATCTGCCATTCTTGCGTTATACTCCAAACCTTCAGCTAAAGTGTTCGTTTCTGGCTTTCTCTCTGAGTCTTTTCAAATTATGAATGGAACTCGTCAGGGGTGCCCACTCTCTCCACTTATTTTTGCTTTAGTGATGGAACCTCTCGCTGTTGCAATTAGAGAAAATAGGGAGATCCAAGGTATACAGATAGGAGGGGCGACCCATAAAATCAATCTATTCGCTGATGATGTTCTTTTAGCTCTATCACATCCTGAGTCCTCCTTGGTAGCAGTGCGGGCTACTTTGGAGAAGTTTGGCCGTTGGGTCTTATTATAAAGTTAACCCAAGTAAATTTCAAGTTTTGAATATGGGAATATCTACTTCTTTACAGTCGAGACTAGCTGTTAAGTATCCGTTTAAGTGGAATACTGATAACTTACAATATCTGGGCATTAAACTTGTATATCCAAGCTCCTTGCTGTTTGGTTATAACTACTCTCTGTTAGTTTCTAAAGTGTCGAATCTGTTGGGGAAGCTGTCTACTCCATTTATTTCCTGGGCCGGTAGAATAGCGTTAATTAAAATGATGGTTCTCCCAATCATTCTATATACTTTTCGGACGGTTTCCATACCCCTACCGTCCTCCTTTATTCCAAGACTACAAAGGGAACTATCCCAATTTATTTGGAGGAAAAAGCTACCCACAGTTAGGATGTCTATTTTGATTAGACCATGGCAGAAGGGAGGATGGGAGTTCCTGACTTACATAAATATTATATGGCAACCATTTTAGAGCAGATTGGCAGCTGGTGGATGTCTAATAGCGGGAAGCGATGGGTGAGCCTAGAACGGAGTGCGGTGCGTTCATCCCTTTTAGCGTGCTTGAGAAAATCCTCTTCCCATGGTGCCTCTTTGAGAGTTAAGCTACTAAGGATACAGGCCTCAATTCAAGCATGGTCCTATCTGCTTCGCTGTCATACAGGTGAGGATGGTGGGTCACTGAAAGCCCAGCCCCTTAGATACCTGCACACTATGTTGGAAAATGATGTCTGGGAGTCTGCAGGTATGACGACTATTTTGTCTCTCTATAGAGAATCTAACTTTCGTTCGTTTGAGGATTTAACTTCTTGTTATGGTATTCCTGGAAAAGATTTCTATAAATACCTATGTATCAGACACGCGCTTTCGTCGGTGGATATAGTCACCCCGCTTCTCCCACTACAGGCTGTACTCTTTTTCGCTAATAAACTCCCTAAGGTTAAAGGCATCTCTTTCTTTTACGGCCTTTTTTCTACCTATACCCCTACTGCCAAACTCTTATACATGTCCACATGGGATATGGATTTGGGGCTAGGTATCTCTTTCCAAGATTAGTTTAAAGCATTGGTTTGGGTGAGAAAATCTTCTAAAAGTTCGATACATTGGGAAATGTCCAGAAAAATTGCTTTCTGTTGGTACCTTACACCTGTATGTGTCGCTAAAATGTCGGGCTTGGCTTCAGAGTCATGTTGGAGGGGATGTGGAGCAAAGGGTACATATATTCATATGTGGTGGGAATGTCCAATTGTCATTTCCCTATGGTTGATTGCTTTTCAGCTTATCTCAAAAATTGTAAGATCTAAGATAACGGTTTCACCTGGATTGGCTCTATGCTTTCTAGGGGTGGACCTCCTTCCTCCCTGTGGGCGCATTGTTTCATCACACATTATCCTGGCCACGAGACTTATGATAGCTCGCCAATGGAAACTGGCTGACCCTTTGACTAAGGCGGAGTTAGTTAACCAAATTCAATTTTCTTATCATATGGAGAAGTCATGGGCCTCTAAGACCCTCTCGATAGTCAAATTCGAAAGAATGTGGAAACCTTGGAGCGAATTTTCCCTACCCTTAGACTGAACCTTCCCTCCCACTCTCTACCTGACTGCAGCCAGAATAGGTATTTTGTCGGTTGCCTGTTTACCTTATACTGCCCTATCCCTTAGTCCTATAATTGGCTACAGGTAAATCTATGTAAATCAACGCTGCTTTTTTTTTTTCTCGGTTTCTATACTCTGTTTGTTGTGTTCTGTACGTTTTGTAAGTGATATTCTATGTCTATGTGCGACGAGGAGATCCACATGTTGAGAACCCTCCTCGTTCAGTTCTGTCTGTTTTTCTTTAAAAAAATAAAATAAAAAAAAACTTTAGTAAAAAAAAAACAATGGCACCCTTCACCTATAGACTATTTTGGGATCCGTTAAACGGATACATCATGAACTCTCATGACATATCCGTTAAGTGGGTGTATGGGTGACAGGTGCCATAGAAAGGCATCCGTCACAGACATCTGTCACCCATAGATTAATATGATATCCGTTTAATGGATATGTTATAAAAAGCTATTGAAGAACTTATGATGTTAACGTTAAATGGATTCTTGCGACGGATGCCATACAATGGTATCTGTTACCCATAGGCTCCCAAATAAAAATAAAAAATTTATAATGGAGTATTCATTTTTTTACTCGATGCCTCTGGATAGAATAGTGTAGTCGAATACGCTATTCTATCCAGAAAACAAATGGCATCCTCAACGCATACCCACCGAATGTCAAAAGGACACTCTTTTGGCCTTCATTGGTATAAAGGGAGCTTTCCTGACACATATGTCAAACATGCAGGGGAAAAGCAGTGTGAAAGGAGCCTAAATCTGGAAGCTAAATTCCTGGTTATGTGGTTTTGTAACAAACACAGTCCCAATACCAAAATAGCAGGAAATCTACTATGATTTTGGTGAAAAACGAAAAAAAAAAAAAAAGATGAACATAGTTTAGCAGCAGAATGTGTTGTATTTGTATTTGCATGGGACAGGATCTGTGGCAGAAATACCTGATATGTCCTTAGTAAAAATTTAAATCAACTTAAAGGGGAATTTCCGTTCCAGCATCAAAGTATATTCATAAGGATATGTTCACATCTGTGTTCGCATTTCAGGTTTTCTGTTACATCATTTGAATAGAAAAACGAAAATAATGGCAGTTCATCTAGTTTCCATTATAGTGTTCGTCCCCTTCCCGGAAAAAATAGCAAAGCATGCTGCGCTATTGTTTTTTTTTTAGCATTTTTAACAGACTCCACAACAGAAGCTGCTAATAAATGTAGGTATTAACAGAGCCTTAAATATATTGAAAAGTTATGTCCGGTACTTTTCTCAATATATTTTCTGCATCAATTCATTGTGGGTATAAGATCTATGTTTGCAGTCAGTAAATGGGAACCTTCATTGTTTACTACCAGAAGAATCTGTCCGGGTCATGTGATTACACAGGTGCTCAGCTTGTTACAAGAGAGAGCTCTGATAGCTGTACTGTAACTGTAACGAGCCATGCACCTGTGTGATCAGCATATGACCAGGACAGATTTTCCTCTTAAAGAAAACATTGTAGGTTCAAATTTAACCTCTTACCGCAAAATGACTTAACTGTGCGTCAAGTTTTTTAGAGGCTTGATGCAATACGATGTACAGTTATGTTGCGTGGATGGCAGGTGCTGTAACAAACAGCTGACACCTTACTGAAACCGCCTGGATCAGAGCTAGCTCTGATCCCAACCAACCCCTTAGACGCAGCAGTCAGTAGCGTTTACAGCATTTAAGGAGTTTAAGGGTATGTGCACTCGAGAAGTGGCCTTTACGTCTGAAAAGACAGACTGTTTTCAGGAGAAAACAGCTGCGTCGTTTCAGACGTAAATGCTGCTCCTCGTATTATGCGAGGCGTCTTTGACGCCTGTAATCTTGAGATGCTCTTTACTGACTTCAATGAAGAACGGCTCAAATTACGTTGCAAAGAAGTGTCCTGCACTTCTTTGCCGAGGCAGTCATTTTACGCGTTGTCGTTTGACAGCTGTCAAACGATGATGCGTAAATTACAGGTCGTCTGCACAGTACGTCGGAAAACCCATTCAAATGAATGGGCAGATGTTTGCCGACGTATTGTAGCCCTATTTTCAGACGTAAAACGAGGCATAATACGCCTCGTTTACGTCTGAAAATAGGTTGTGCACTATCTATAGGGTAGCTATTTGTAGGACACTATCTATAGGGGTGGGCTATATGTGGGACACTATCTACAGAGGTGGGCTATATGTGGACCACTATCTATAGGGGAGCTATTTGTAGGGCACTATCTATAGGGGTGGGCTATATGTGGGACACTATGTACAGGAGTGGGTTACCTGTGGGGCACTAGCTACAGGGGGGCTATATGTAGGGCACTGTCTACAGGGGTGGGCTATATGTGGGACACTATATACAGGGGAAGCTATATGTGAGGTACTATCTACAGAGGTGGGCTATATGTGGAGCACTATCTATAGGGGGAGCTATTTGTAGGGCACTATCTACAGGGGTGGGCTATATGTGGGACACTATATACAGGGGTGGGTTACTTGTGAGGTACTATCTACAGAGGTGGGCTATACAGTGAAGGAAATAAGTATTTGATCCCTTGCTGCTTTTGTAAGTTTGCCCACTGTCAAAGACATGAACAGTCTAGAATTTTTAGGCTAGGTTAATTTTACCAGTGAGAGATAGATTATATTTAAAAAAAAACTGAAAATCACATTGTCAAAATTATATATATGTATTTGCATTGTGCACAGAGAAATAAGTATTTGATCCCTTTGGCAAACAAGACTTAATACTTTGTGGCAAAACCCTTGTTGGCAAGCACAGCAGTCAGTCGTTTTTTGTAGTTGATGATGAGGTTTGCACACATGTTAGATGGAATTTCGGCCCACTCCTCTTTGCAGATCATCTGTAAATCATTAAGATTTCGAGGCTGTCGCTTGGCAACTCGGATCTTCAGCTCCCTCCATAAGTTTTCGATGGGATTAAGGTCTGGAGACTGGCTAGGCCACTCCATGACCTTAATGTGCTTCTTTTTGAGCCACTCCTTTGTTGCCTTGGCTGTATGTTTCGGGTCAGTGTCGTGCTGGAAGACCGAGCCACGAGCCATTTTTAATGTCCTGGTGGAGGGAAGGAGGTTGTCACTCAGGATTTGACGGTACATGGCTCCATCCATTCTCCCATTGATGTGGTGAAGTAGTCCTGTGCCCTTAGCAGAGAAACACCCCCAAAACATAATGTTTCCACCTCCATGCTTGACAGTGGGGACGGTGTTCTTTGGGTCATAGGCAGCATTTCTCTTTCTCCAAACACGGCGAGTTGAGTTAATGCCAAAGAGCTCAATTTTAGTCTCATCTGACCACAGCACCTTCTCCCAATCACTCTCAGAATCATCCAGATGTTCATTTGCAAACTTCAGATGGGCCTGTAAATGTGCCTTTTTGAGCAGGGGTACCTTGTGGGCACTGCAGGATTTTAATCCATTACGGCGTAATGTGTTACCAATGGTTTTCTTGGTGACTGTGGTACCAACTGCCTTGAGATCATTAACAAGTTCCCCCCGTGTAGTTTTCGGCTGAGCTCTCACCTTCCTCAGGATCAAGGATACCCCACGAGGTGAGATTTTGCATGGAGCCCCAGATCGATGTCGATTGACAGTCATTTTGTATGTCTTCCATTTTATTACTATTGCACCAACAGTTGTCTCCTTCTCACCCAGTGTCTTACTTATGGTTTTGTAGCCCATTCCAGCCTTGTGCAGGTCTATGATCTTGTCCCTGACATCCTTAGAAAGCTCTTTGGTCTTGCCCATGTTGTAGAGGTTAGAGTCAGACTGATTAATTGAGTCTGTGGACAGGAGTCTTTTATACAGGTGACCATTTAAGACAGCTGTCTTTAATGCAGGCACCAATTTGATTTGGAGCGTGTAACTGGTCTGGAGGAGGCTGAACTCCTAATGGTTGGTAGGGGATCAAATACTTATTTCTCTGTGCACAATGCAAATAAATATATATAATTTTGACTATGTGATTTTCTGTTTTTTTTTTTTTAAATATAATCTATCTCTCACTGGTAAAATTAACCTAGCCTAAAAATTCTAGACTGTTCATGTCTTTAACAGTGGGCAAACTTACAAAATCCGCAAGGGATCAAATACTTATTTCCTTCACTGTATGTAGAGCACTATCCATAGGGGAAGCTTTATATGTTTGTCTCAGTGGTTAGCACTATTGCCTTGCAGCTCTGGAGACCATCTGTGGGCACTATCTACAGAGGGCTGTTTGTGGGGCACTATCTACAGGTGCTTCTATGTAGGACACTATCTACAGAGGCTCTATGGGGGTCACTATCTACAGGAGGCACAGTGTGTGTGGGACACAGTGTATGGTACTATTATAATCAGGGACACCGTGTATGGAACTATTATAGTTAGTGGGGCAGTATACGGCGCTTTATTATATTTAGAGGCGTTGAAAATTTTAACTTCGTTTATAGGTGCAGAAATGTTTTAAAAGTGAGAAGCTGAAGACATCTGAGCGGAAAACTGCAGAAATGGTTTATGACCAGGAGAAATCCATCATAGAGGTCTGGATCGAAGGGAGAAGAAAATAACTAGAATCTGAGACGTCACCGGTGAGTCACTTAATGTAAATGTTTATTCTGCCTCTAATCAGTACTATAGTCACTGTATGATCTGCAGCAAGATGATGGGTGGAATGATTTTTTTTTTGTGAAAAAGTATCTCCCAGAATATCCTTACTATTGTTAGGGCCATGCTGGGAGCTGTAGTTTTACGCCGTACAAACCTATACGACAGGGGTTGCACTAAATTGAGCTGCATTTGTTCTGGTGTCGTATATATGTCCTGATTGAGGGGTCACTCTTGGACTGTGACCTAGGAGGCGTGCACCCGCCTTAGAAAAATTATCCTGTGCTGCTGATTTGCATCCATCGATGTACTGAGCTTGGTTCTGGGGTGGTATATATGTACTGATCTTGGTTCTGATGCTGTATTTAAGTACTGAGCGTTGTTCTGGTGCTGTATATATGTATGAGCTTGGTTCTGCTGCTGTATATATGTACTGAGCTTGGTTCTGGGGATGTATATATGTACTGAGCTTGGTTCTGGGGCTGTATATATGTACTGATCTTGGTTCTGATGCTGTATTCAAGTACTGAGCTTTGTTCTGGTGTTGTATATATGTAATAAGCTTGGTTCTGGTGCTGTATATATGTATTGAGCTTTGTTCTTGAGCTGTATATATGTACTGAGCTTTGTTCTGGGGATGTATATATGTACTGAGCTTGGTTCTGGTGCTGTATATATGTAATGAGCTTGGTTCTGGTGTTGTATATATATATATATATGTACTGAGCTTGGTTCTGGTGTTGTATATATGTATGAGCTTTGTTCTGATGCTGTATATATGTAATGAGCTTTGTTCTGGTGCTGTATATATGTAATGAGCTTTGTACTGGCGCTGTATATAAGTAATGAGCTTTGTTCTGGTGCTGTATATATGTACTGAGCTTGGTTCTGGTGCTGTATATATGTACTGAGCGTTGTTCTGGTGTTGTATATACGTAATAAGCTTGGTTCTGGTGTAGAGCAGATGGCATTGTTGCAATTCATTGTATGTTTAATCAGATCCTGTCTGGTAGTTTTAACACCTTGAACCGCCACCATGTGGTAATACATGACCTGACAATATTTCCAAACATTCCACTGTATGTTTTTTTCAGATGCAGCAAAATCTTTAAAATCAACTTTTAAAATAGTGCACGCTATATGCTAATTACTATATAAAGGGTCATGGGTCGGTGCTGCTATCTTGTAGAGTCACACAGTCCTAATTGCAAACCCACCTTTCTTTACTTGGTGGACATCCCCCTTGGCTGTTATACATCACTACCAGTCTCCTCCAACTTTCTTGGATGCACAATTGCCTTGTACTCCATGAACACGCACCGTTCAGCGAGTTGTACTCTGCCCGGCTTCATCATTGCACCCTGCATGCCAGTGGAGTACAAAGCAAAGGAGAAGCAGGTAGTAATGTAGAACAGTCATTTTGATGCCAACCAAGATCCAGGGGGCGCCACTTTATTTTTCGCCTTAGGCAGCAGAAAAGCTAGAATTGGCCCTGGGCGGCGGCGCCACTGAAACCAGCTGCTGCCAACCCCTCATGCACTAATTGTACCTGCCTTACAATGACGCTGATTGGCAGGGCAGAAAGACTTGCTCCGCCAATCAGCTCCTTTCAACGATGCTAGCGGCATGATGACGTCATCGCACCGATTCTGTTGTTGAAAGGCGCTGATTGACGGGGCAAGTCATTCTTCCCCGCCAATCAGCGGCGTCGTTCAGCCTCAGCATACCTGCTCAGAAAAGAGCAGGCCTGCATTGTCATAGGATGACGTGGGAACGGGATCGAGGTGAGTATGTAAAGTTGTTGTTTTTTTGGTCTTTTTTTTCCAGTTTTGTTAGTGGCATTATCTACGGGGGGGGGGGGGGGGTGGGGGCGGAGCTATATGTGGGGCACTATATACAGGGGAGCTATATGTGGGCCACGATCTACAGGAAAGGCTATATGTGAGGCACTATCTACAGGGGGGCCATATATGGGACACCATATACAGGGGGCTATATATGGCACACCATATACAGGGGGGCTATATGTGGGGCACCATCTACAGGGGGGGGGGCTATATGTGGGGCACTATATACAAAAAAATCCTCTAGAATAACAAGCATGTACGTTATTCTTGTGGAACAGCAGTGGATTCGTTGGAGTTGGGGCTATAAAGAACTATTTCTCTTTTCATTTACACCTGTTTTAATAAATCTCCCGATGTCTTGTATAAATGAAAGGTGGTCTCATGTACTCCAGCCCCACACTGGTGACTGCGTATGGCCTGCGGTGGGCCTGTGTGCTTAAAAGTGCCAGGGCAGATTTTAAGTCCCAGTCCGGCCCTGCCTGACAATATTTCCAAATGTATGTTTTTTTCAGATGCAACAAAATCTTTAAAATCCACTTTTAAAACGGTGCACACTATATGCTAATTGTCACGAAGCGGGTAGTGGACCCACTAGGCCGTACCGCCGCAGCGGGGAGGCAACTGGCCAAACAACAGGAAACCCCAGAAATACGAATGTCCTGCACAAGGGTACCTGAATAGTCCAGAAGGTGGCCGCAGCTCTGGCACAGATAAGATGGGTGCAGCAGATGGCGCCAAACGTGGCGGATGACACAGGAGGCGCAAGTTGCGCCAGACGTGGCGGACTCCTCCGGGCGTGGCAGAAGACACAGGTCGTGGCGGATTCCTCCGGACGAGGCACATGACACAGAACGTGGCGGATTCCTCCGGACGTGGCAGATGACACAGGAAGTGGCGGATTCCTCCGGACATGGCAGATGACACAGGACGTGGCACAACTCGATACTAAGGCACAGCACGGGAAACAGGAGCGGGTAACAATTGGAACGGGAAACACTAAGGGACCATTTGCAAGACAGACTGGGAAAACGAACAACGCTCAGGCAAGGATTAGAAGGCCAGGGGCCTTCTTATAGACCAGGAAATCGTGGCAGTTGATGATGATGACGATTTCCTATTTGCGCGCGCTGGCCCTTTAAGGCCAGGCGTGAGCGTGCGCACGCACCCTAAGGGACACAGCCCAATGGAGCGGAAGTGAGCGCTGGCGTCTCCTAGGACCATGGCTGCGGGCGTCGGGAGGTGAGTGAACCTGACGGCCCGCTGCCATGGACGCTACACTAATTACTCATTAAAGAGTCATGGGGCGGTGCCGTTATCCTGAAGAGTCACATAGCCCTGCCTCCAAACCAACCTTTCCATGTTTGATTGACATCCCCCTGGCTGATACAACTTTCTCGGATGGCCATTGCCTTGTGGCACTATATACAAGGGGGGCTGTGTGGCACTCTACACAAGGGGGAGCTTTGTGGCAATATACAAAAGGGGGGGGCTTTGTGGCACTACTAAGTGGGGTCTGTGTGGCACTACCTACTAGGGGGGTTGTATGGCACTATTTACAAGGGGGAGGGCTGTTGCTCTATCTACAGGGGGCTGTGTGTGGTGCAATCTTCAGGGGTCTGTGTGTGGCACTATCTACTAAGGGGGGGCTGTGCGGCACTATCTACTAAGCGAGGACTGTGTGGCACTATATACAAGGGAGGGGGCTGTATACAGTGGGAGCTGTATAGCGCTATATACAGGGGGGCTTTATGGCGATATCTACAGGGGGGCTGTATGGCACTATCTACAAGGGGGAGTTGGGTGGAGCTATCTACAAGTGGGGTGTGACACAGTCTATAGGCGGGGCTGTATAGCACTGTCTACAGGGGGCTGTATGGCACATTATACAGGGGGCAATATCTTTAAGGGGGGCTGCTTGTGGCACCTGGAGAGGCCCTAGTCAAGGGTTTGCTATGGGGCCCAGTCTTTCCTAGTTACGCCCCTGCCTGGACTGCACAAAGACTTTTTGTGAAATACAAGGATTTTCTATAATAAATATGTTAGGAGAGGTGACAGATTCTCTATAAATTCAGTGACTCACAGGTGACGATGTCTCAGATTCTAGTAGTTTTTTCCCCCTCTTTTCTTCTCCATCCAGTCCAGACTTCATGACAATTTCTCCTGGCCATGACCCAGATGTCTTCGGCTCTTCACTTTGCCAACATTTCCACACCTATAAACAAAAAAATAAAAAATTATCATGGTGCCACACACTGTATCCCTAAATATAATAGCACCATACACTGCGCCCCTGAATAAAATTGGGTCAAACACTGTAAAGCACCACATACACTGTGCCCCCTGTACATAGTGCCACACACAGTCCCTGTAGATAGAATCACCCCCCTGTACATAGCATCACGCACATCCCCCTGTAGAAAGCGCCATACACACAGCCCCTGTGGATAGCCTCAGAAACACCCCCTGTAGATATTGCCACACAGCCCCCTGTAGACAGCATCACACAGAGTGCCCTGTAGATAGCGCCACACAGGCCCCCTGTAGATAGTGCACAGCCCCCCTGTAGATAGCGCCACACAAGTCCCCTGAAGATAGTGCCACACACAGCCCTCCCCTTCTTGTAAATAGTGCCACACAGCCCCCTTATATATAGTGCCACACAGCCCCCCCTTGTATATAGTGCCACACAACCCCCCTTGTATATAGTGACACACAGCCCCCTCCCTTGTATATAGTGCCACACAGCCCCCTCCGTTGTATATAGTACTAAGCAGCCCTCCCCTTGCATATAGTGCCACACAGCGCCCCCTTGTATATAGTGCCACACAGCCCCCCCTTGTAGATAGTGCTACACAGCAATCCCACAAAGCCCTCCCAAATTAAATACCTCACCCCGTTCCGGCGACGGACGGAGAACACTAGCGCAGACCAGCGTGATGCAGTGACGTCATTACACCTGCCTGAGTAGGGAGTCCTCCGAGCACCTTATAGGCTGCAGGCCTAAAGTGAACTTCAGCCTATAGTATTAATTTGTCCTGAGAACGCAGATACAAGTGAATGTGGCTGTCGCTAGGCCTTCTTTAGTGCTAGTGACGCCACTGGTCATGAGGGGGCCTGTGTCATATGGCAATGTTGGGCTGCCATGGGCACCCTGTTAGCCTTGGGCCCCCGGGCGGCCGCCCGAACCGCCCTTAGGATCCGCCACTGTTCAGCGCTCGTTACCAGGCAGAAAATCTGCCTGTGTAAAAGCTCCCTAAGACAGGGCCTAATAAGTTGCCTGTCAGTAAAGAACTGACTGTCTATAATACACTTCTATACATGAGTATTGCAGTGTACTACTAAAGCGATTAAATGATCGGACAGTAAATTCCCATAGTGGGGCAAATAAAAACAGTAAAGTGTATTAAGAATTTTTTTTATGATATGTAGAATAAAATTGAAATGCTATTTATACCGTACGATAACCGGTGTAAAAAAATAAAGCAAAAAAACAATTGAGGAATTTCTGCTCCCTTCCCACCAAAATAAAATGAATAAAAGTTTATCAATGAGGTATAGCTATCCAAAAATTGTACCATTGAAAAATATAACACCTCCCACAAAAAAAATCCAATAAGTGGCTACATCAATGGAAAAATTTATAATTTTTGGCTCTTGGAATGCTACAATGGAAAAACAAAAAAATTGCTATGTCCTGAAGGACAAAATAGGCCACGTCCCGGAAGATTAAAGGCGTTGTCCAGTCCTTAAACATCTAAGGCCTATCCTCAGGATAGGCCATCAATAGCTGATCGGTCAGGGTATAGGCTGTATGGTAAATAATTGTTTTATTATCCTTACTATTACTGGTTAAATAGCATTAATCATCCCTTCGGTCAGGGGTTGTTTTAGATAAAATAAAATTTTGGCCAGAAGTCATTGCTATTCTTTTTCTCAATGTGTAAATTATGCTGATGAAGTCACTGCAGTCTATGATGTCACTATTACAAATTGTCCTTCATAACCCAATGGTTATAGAAGCTGTAAGGGCCTGTTCATATCAGCGTTGGCTTTCCATTCCGGGGTTCCGTCTGAGGTTTCTGTCGGGTAAACTCCGCAACGGAAAGTCGACTGCGCTATTGATTCCGTCGGAAAAACGGAAACCTGCCGTAATGGTGATGAACGGAAACCATTAGCAATGTTTCTGTCACCATTGATATCAATGGTGACGGAAACGGAAGCTGTGGTTTCTGTTTGACTTTCCATTGCAGGGTTCACCCCATGGAAACCTCCGGTGGAACCCCGGAACGGAAAGCCAACGCTGATGTGAACAGGCCCTAACTGTTTTAAGACACATGACCTTAGTATAGATTCCCCTTCATCTTCCCTGTATATTCTGGTGGGAACTTCATTTGTATAAAGTTACTTAAAGGCCATGTGCACTTTTGCAACCTTCTTTTGACTGTGAGGCACCTAGAAAAAAAATTAAAAATCGAACTCTTATACATCACTCCATGGCTACAAATGACATACAAACTTGTGCGTAGTCTGATCCTACAGTCATCTGTCATTCCCTTCCATCTTCCCCTGTTCTACTATCTATAGGTTAGCAGGAAAAGGGAGCAGATGGTAGAAGAACAAGGTATACACAAGGTTTCTTGACTGTAACCATGAAGACACATAGGTTTACATAGAAGCTGTATACACAAAACGGAAGAATTTATCTAATCAAGACTATTTCCGAAGTTGGGTTCATTTTTATTTTAGATGCTTTGGAGCAAGTTGCAAAGTGTACATAGCCTTTAATATGTATCTATGATTTGAATAGCTTTCATTTGCTGTAATCAATGGGCAGAATATTCTAAATGAAGCCGTCTAATTTATGTTTCCACAAAAGGTTAACTTCCCATAGTGCTTAGAGACATAGATGTAACCCTTTGTTCTAATCATTCCCTATGTATTAAACTATGGTGTAACAATTAACCAAATGAGAGGAATTACTCACTAATGAGCAGGATCGACAACCAATTACAGTCGAAATAATCAGTTTGGACGTTCATCTCATTAGTTAATGCTTTTTAGCGAAAAGTGCTAATCCAGATTTAGTCCTTTAGAGTTCCAATTACCAATACTGCCTCTCCGTTTAATTGTCCACAAACTACTGTAGCGTGTCTCTGAGTGCTCGGCATTAATTAAATGTATGGAAGAAGCTTTTCCTGTGTCATTGGATGAACTTAGTTTTAACACGCAGAAAAGTACAGACATGCCAAATCACTTTACTTTATAAAATCTTATATATCACAGGGGTTTGCCATAATTATTTCCTTTTTTTGTGTGTGCAAATAGATAATTACTTTTAAATAAGGTTAAACTATGATTAACTGTCACTGCCAGGGGTTTCTGGACATTTTGTACACCTAGTCGGGGAAATACCCTGTCTATATCTACATGCCAAAGTCTTAGGGTATGTTCACATGTAGAGCGGTGCGGTGCATTTTTTTAATCATGTCAATTTGCTTTGCTGCAGAATCGCTGCTCTTCTCTTGCGGGTTTTCCCAATTTAATTCAATAAGGAGGTAAAACCAGCAACAAATAGGCAAATGTTGCGATTTTTTTTTAGGAAATGCTGCGGTTCTGCAGCAAAAATCACAAATCAGAAAGAAAAAAAATAAATTGTTAAGGTTCATACTTACCCCTGACCATTGTCATATCTCTGCTCTGTGTGCAGCCCGGCTTCCTTGGATGACGTTTCATCCCATGTGACTGCTGCAGCCAATCAAAGGATGCAGTGGTCACATGGACTACTGCGTCATCCCAAGAGGCCAGACTGTGTGCCTAAGGGTATATTCACACGATTAACAAAATACGTCTGAAAATACAGAGCTGTTTTCAAGGGAAAACAGCTCCTGATTTTCAGAAGTTTTTTGAGCAACTCGCGTTTTTTGGGGCGTTTTCCACAGCGTTTTTTGCAGCGTTTTTTTACGGACGTTTTTGGAGCTATTTTCAATAGAGTCTATGAGAAAACGGCTCCAAAAACGTCCCAAGAAGTGTCCTGCACTTCTTTTGACGAGCCGTAATTTTACGCGCCGTATTTTGACAGCGACGCGTAAAATGACAGCTCGTCTGCACAGAACAGCGTAAGACCCATTGCAAGCAATGGGCAGATGTTTGCCAACTTATTGAAGCCGTCTTTTCAGGCGTAATTCGAGGCGTAAAACCTCCATTACGCCTGAAAAGAGGTCGTGTGCACATACCCTAAGGCTGGGTTCACACAACCTATTTTCAGACGTAATGGAGGGGTTTTACGCCTCGAATTACGTCTGAAAAAACGTCTCCAATCCGTCGGCAAACATCTGCCCATTACTTTCAATGGGCTTTACGATGTACTGTGCCCACGACCTGTCATTTTACACTTCGCTGTCAAAATACGGCGCGCAGAATTACAACGTCGTCAAAAGAAGTGCAGGACACTTTTTGGGACGTAATTGGAGCCGTTTTTCATTGACTTCAATGAAGAACAGCTCCAAATTACGTCCGTAAAAGACGCCCCGCAAAACACGAGTACATGCAATTATGTCTGAAATTTAGGAGCAGTTTTCTCCTGAAAACAGCTCTGTAATTTCAGACGTAATTGCAGTTATCGTGTGCACATACCCTTACCCTAAACATAAAAATTTGGAAAAAGTAATTTTAAAATAGATTATATACCCCAAAAAGTTAATATAACCCCAAACTCTATGTATTTTCTTAAGCAGACAGCCTTAAGCAGACAATATTCTTTCCCAGCTATACTTAAAGAGGCTCTGTCACCAGATTATAAGTGCCCTATCTCCTACATAATATGAACGGCGCTGGAATGTAGATAACAGCAGTGGTTTTTATTTTGAAAAACGATCATTTTTGAGCAAGTTATGAGCAATTTTAGATTTAGTTTCTTAAAGACCAACTGGGCGTGTTTTTACTTTTGACCAAGTGGGTGTTGTAAAGAAGTGTATGACGCTGACCAATCAGTGACCAATCAGTTACATACACTTCTCATTGTTCCAGCCCAGCTTCTTTCACTGCACAATCACACTGTGCTGCGGATCATGCTGGGCTGGAACAATGAGAAGTCTATGACGCTGATTGGTCACGATTTGTCAGCGTCAGACACTTCTCTGTACAACGCCCAGTTGGTAAAAAGTAACAACACCCAGTTGGTCTTTAAGAAACTCATTAGCATAAATCTAAAATTGCTCATAACTTGCTCAAAAATGATTGTTTTTCAAAATAAAAACCACTGCTGTTATCTACATTCCAGCGCTGATCAGATTATGTAGGAGATAGGAAACTTATAAGGCCTCGTGCACACTTACGTCACCGTTTTCACTGCCGCTTTTGACGGGTCCGTGAACCCGTTTTAGCGGCCGTGTGGTGTCCGTGTGCACTCCCGTGTGCACTCCGTGTTTCAGTTTCCGTGTGCCGAGCATGGTACTGTCCAGGGTGACAGTACCATGCTCGGCGCGCGGAAAATACAATTTTAATGTAATAAAAAAAATAAGTTCATACTTACATTCCTCCTGTCCAGCCTCCAGCGATGACGTTCAATCCATGTCGCCGCTGCAGCCAATCACAGGCTGCCGCGTCACAAAAGAAGGTCGGACTGGAGGAAGAAGAGGGACTCGTCACCAAGACAACGACCGGGTACATATGAAATGCTTTTTATTTTATTTTTAATCAGCAGCCTCTTTTCTCTATCAGTTATTGATAGAGACAAGTGGCTGCCGATTAGTGTAATATTTTTCTAATGTTTTTCTGCCCGCCCGGCGGTTGCTAGGCAATGGCTCTGTCACACACGGACGGCACACGGATGCCTTCCGTGTGCCTTCAGTTTTTTTGACGGCCCCATTGACTTGCATGGGCCTCACGGTCACGGATTCTCGGACCAAAGTAGAAGATGCTCTACTTTGGAACGGAACGGAGCAACGGACCGTCAAAAAAACTGAAGTGTGCATGGCCCCATTGAAATTAATGGGTTCAGGGTGCTATCAGTGACAAAAACGGAAAGCACCCTGAAGGAAAAAACTGAAGTGTGCATGAGGCCTAATCTGGTGACAGAGCCTCTTTAAAAAGTTCATATATACCACCCTTGGCTACATCAACAAGAGTTTGTGCTCACAAAAATACTTAAACAGTGGGCATGCATAATCTGGCCTTCATCTGCAAAATTCGATCAAAATATATATATTGTACATCCCACACATCTACTGTACTACCAAAATCTATATTTTTTTAAAAATCACACAACACACCATCTAAAAAGAATACAACTACATATATATATATATTTATATATGTGAATTGAATGCAAATTTTACACTATAAGAAACCCTTAAAATGTACCTATACTTTCACAAAACTTCTGACATGTCATAGTGAAAAACACCTTGATATGTCAGAAGTTTTTTGAAAGTATAGGTACACTTTAACACATAAAACAGATCCTTAAAAAATAAGCACAACCTATACGGAATTTATAAATACCACACATACCTATGTCTGCATGTTTTGTCCTTGCAAATATGATGAAAATGTGATTTACAACTCAAAGCTATTATACAACTTGTAAAGGGAAGTGTCCATATATATATATATATATATATATATATATATATATATATATATATGGTATGTATGTATATGGTGTATGTGTATATATATATATACACATATATATAATATATATGTTTATGTATAGTACATATAATGTATCATGAGCCAGGGCTGTAACAGCCCTGGTCATGAATACGGTTGGAAGCAGAGCAGGACAATTAGCATGTCCCTGCTTTGTTAGGAAACCATGGAGACAAGGGATAGTTATCCCCTGTCTCCATTTCAAGTCTCCCGCGCGCACGGACTGTCTCGTGCAGGCTCTCATGAGTCGGCTGGTGATACATTATCACCATGCCGACCCATGCTAGCCTGGGGCAAGCGCCACACTCCCCGCTGCGAGCGTACCGACAGGGTTAAATAGCCCTGCTTCGGTACGCTCAGGAGCCGAGCTCAGGAGCCGAAGCTGAAGAAGATCAGCTGTGAGCTGCCTTCACAAACCACCGGACGGCTCACCTCTCTCTCTCTCCTCCAAAGACCTGGGTTCCTGCTGCTGCCTCTGCTGCTCCACAAAGTCAACACTAAGTATCAAGTGTAGCAGCAGCTACACTTAACCCTGTCTCTCCCTGTCTCCTCCTGCTGTAACCCTTGCTTCCCTGAGTTAACCCCTTGATCTCCCTGAGTACTGTCCCTGAGTTAATCCTTGCTTCCCTGAGTTAACCCCTTGCTCTTCCTGAATCTCTACTGTCCCAGAGTTAACCCCTTGCGCTCCCTGAGTCCCTACTGTCCCAGAGTTAACCCTTGCTTCCCTGAGTTAACCCTTGATCTCCCTGATTACTAGTCCCAGAGTTAACCCTTGCTGTCCCAGAGTCCCAGAGTTAACCCTTGCTGTCCCAGAGTCCCTGAGTTAACCCTTGCTGTCCCAGAGTCCCTGAGTTAACCCTTGCTGTCCCAGAGTCCCTGAGTTAACCCTTGCTGTCCCAGAGTCCCTGAGTTAACCCTTGCTGTCTGTTTTACACAGTAACCCATTCCCCTTGTTCCTCCTTATCCCGTATTAACCCTTAGTGTATAGGGAAAGTTATATTAGGAGGGAGTTGGATAGAGATAGAGAGCGTGTGAGAATCACAAGTAACTTATGTGTATTGTGTTGTAACGTAACTGTATTCTGTGTATGTTTATGTAAGTGGGTGGCGGTATAATATTGTGATACCGTGTTTATACTGTACGGTGATTAGTTACTGTATTATACATATGAGAGTGATTACTGTATGTTAATAAATATTACCTTTATTCACTATACGGTCTTATTCCCTTGAGTAGCCACTAAAGCAATTAGATTGACGTTAGTATAAGGAAAAGGTAGGGGAACTAGGCATAACCCTAGTGACCCTAATTATAAAGGCGGTAGTAATAGTGGGTGCCACTAACCAGTGAATCCCGTTATTACCCCACCCCCTTTAACATTGGCGAGCCAGCCAGGAGGCTATATGTGTATATATATGTATATGTATATATATATGTAACCGCCTTTAACATTGGCGAGCCAGCCCATACTGCTTTCAATTTATTTCTGTCTTTTGTACAATAAAATTGTGTTAAAACGTGAACTGCAGATAGGCGGCGAGGCGTGGACAGGTAACGTACATACACGGTGTAGTGTTGGGTTATACTGTGCGCCTAGACCTTTTTGAAGTTCAGATGAGTAACACAATTTTATTTAAGGCTTGATACAGGATATAATTGATCAGCGAACCTATTTTTTTTTTTTGTTTATTTTCTGAGGTATTAACGTCTTTTATTTTGCTTTGCGGCATGCTGCTCTACGGCGACGAATCGTCGGGCGAGCGAGCAACTTATACAAAGGTGTTTGCAGAAGTTTTAACGTCGGTGTTCTTCCGGTGAAGTCCAGCTGATCGGGAAAAGGCGTTCCGGAAGAAAAGGACCTTTTTCAAAACAGCGGGTGACAAGGAGGACAACGCAGACGGAGATGACTTCTGGAACAGTGAGTATGGACTTCTCCACACTTAAACACCTCGCCAAAAACAGTAAATTTAAACCAGTAACACCCACGACATACAAGTCAGCAGGAATGCTGTGGTCCACTCTGCTGGACGAGGCTTATGCACATGATAAGTTGTGTATTAGCAAGAGGAGTGTTCTTAACAAAACCTCCAAACGTCTCCACATGCTCGCTAAATTAATCTGTGTGTATGAGGAGACGTGGAAGCCTGATCACTCAGAAATGAAGAGTGATTCCCCAAATCTTCACTGCCATTGTTGTGCCAACAATGTGAAGCAGGTTTGTGATTTGCAGACACAACTGGCAGAGAATGTCCAATGTAGAGATCAGCAAATTTGCATGCTGGAATCGCAGGTGATAGATTTGAGAAATCATGGTGATGATATTGATGCACAGCTGACTGGGTCTTATGCTGTGATCAATGCGTTTAAGGATAAGGCGGCCTCTACGGATGCCATCATTGCCAAGTTGAATGATGAGCTTGCTGCTAGGTCACAATTGGTTGCCAGTATGCAAAACATCATAAAAGATTTCTCAAAAATGTTACCGGCCTTGTCTTTTTCAAGGCCTGATTCTGCTGTAAGTTTGCCCTCTACAGGGCAAAAAGGGGGGAGTAATAAGAGTGATGGATCAGATGTCACAAATCGTGATCCCATCCGGAATCCTGAAGGTAACATTGTTACGAAAGTGTTACGCAGATGTAAGCGTACGATATTTAGAAGTGCATCCCTGGCCATGCAGAACTTTAAGAGATCATGCACTGCTGACTGCCCTAAGTCCAGCAGAGCATGTACTGTTAAATGTTTTGCATGTGCCGGATCAGGCCACATTGCGAAGTACTGCGAGTCTTTGAGTACTAAGAAATGTGGACCTGTTAAATGCTTTAAATGTGGTCAGATGGGACATATTGCGAGGAACTGCCACGGCATAAGCAACCATGGAAAGCCCAGTGAAATTGCAATAGAAAATGGCCACGTCAGAACAAAACGTGGATTTAGACAAAATGGCTGCACAAGAGTCTCCTTACAGCCTTATGTGCTCCGCCACGTGCTCAAGGGTCTAAATGACCAACCACAACCAGGGAGGTGTTTAGGAAGTTGGCCATAAATTGCATGTTCAGTCTGGTGTTATGTCTGTAATGTGTGTTTATGGTCTGTTGTGTTTGTCCCCAGTTGTCCGTTTGTTTTCATTTGTGTTTTTATTTTGTGGTTCTTTCACATATTCCATTGTGGTATATTCCTGGTTATCAGTAATATGTATTTATACTATATTGGTGTTGCCTGTATTTATAATGCATAATTAGAAAACCACTCCAGGAAAACAACTGGAGAATCAACCATTGGATAGGGGTGTATTTGCGCCCAATGTTTTAATTGCTCTCTATTAGGATAACGTTGAATTTGTTATTATAATGTGAACTCAGGTTGGGCGGTGCGGACAGGTAACATAAGTTCACGGTGTAGTGTTTTATGTTATTCTGTGCACCTAGACCTGGGGGGGTTCAGACAGGTAACACAACTTCATCTGAGGCCTAATGCGAGTGCAATTAAATACAGCGAATAACAGTATGGCTGATTCTTTTGTGTTTAACTGGAGTTAGGAAACTTTGTACAGGGGGAGGTAACCCTGGCATTACACCCATATCTTGATTTTAAGATAATGGGTTTGGTAAGACAGGGATATAGTTCTACAAACCTGAGAATTGTGAGGAACCACAAAAACAGTGCTTCATCCACAGCTCCCCTCGGATATTCTGACCTACACCAGTGTTGGGATACCGAGGGGTCCTGTGATATGAAGGCTAATCCAATGCCCTCCTCAAGACATGGGTCAAGGATATTGGTGCTGGTATCTAATGCAGAATGCCACGCGACTAACTGCACCGAAAGAGGCATACTTCTCCCAGGAGCATACTGTACCCTTAATCCCGTATTAGGCGTTGATGTGGCGGATCAGAAGGGAAGAACTCCAGTGACACCTGAAAAAAGGCTCGACATCCGTCCAGACACCCCTGTGAGACTCCAGACGATTCCTCTTGGGTTTGGCATCGAACTCTCCTGCTAGACTTCAATGAGGAAAAGGATGTCGTGGAGAAACTGAAAGATTCCCAACACCAAGCCACTATTCAGTTGGATGGACGCGGAAGTGTCTTGGTGGGAGAGCTTGTTCGGATATAGTCCCAAGGCCACTTCCTTCTTCAAACTTGCTCATCCACCCAGTGATAACCCTTCTCACTCTTGTGGCGATTATGTACGATGGACTGTTCTGCGTGTACCGACGAATGAAAGGACTGGTTGATCAAATACAACGAGGTCAAGCAGAAAGCCACGAATACATTCGTAGACGGGGTCTAAGGACATAGTGATACAGTCCTGCGACCCAGAATTGTTTATTATTGTATGTGTATATATATATTTG
The DNA here is from genome assembly GCF_050947455.1 of Rhinoderma darwinii. Classification (NCBI taxonomy): domain Eukaryota; kingdom Metazoa; phylum Chordata; class Amphibia; order Anura; family Rhinodermatidae; genus Rhinoderma; species Rhinoderma darwinii. The sequence continues at coordinate 80,815,695 of NC_134696.1, read as the reverse complement.
TAAAGTGTAAATCTTAATCAATGGGTCGTACAAACTTTTCAAGGTGTACATATAGACATTCTAGGTGTTGATATATGTCCGCAACATAGGCATACTCAGTGAGGACGTGCCCGTCCCACAGCGAGTGAGTATGTACAAGGAGGCGGGCATATATTTACAGCCTGCTGTCACCCCATTTGCATGTGTACCTTGCACGTGTTTATGGAGGAGTAGTGTGAGATGCTGTTTGAGCATTAATCTCTATATGTACATATACCTATGGTTGGTGGGGGAATATTTTTGTATGTTTGGTTATTTTTCACTTTGTTTGTATGATTGGGTAGTGTGTAGGAACCCTTAGGGACAGGTAAGGTATTCACACACCCTTGTAGGTATTTGCCACCTCAACCTGAGAACTGGTATGGTCAATATGATGATGGATTGAATGTCAGAGGGGATCTAGGTCTAATAGTATACTTCCTTCCATCTCAGACCATTACAAGTAACCGGGGAGGTTGAGGGGGTAAATAGAACCCCACAAACACTTCCCCAAATTGCATTGTCGAGTCCCCGACAACAGGGGGATTGTAAAGGGAAGTGTCCATATATATATATATATATATATATATATATATATATATATATATATATATATATATATATATATGTATGTATATGTTATATATATGTGTATATATATATATATATATGGTATGTATGTATATGGTGTATGTGTGTATATATATATATATATATATATACACATATATATAATATATATGTTTATGTATAGTACATATAATGTATCATGAGCCAGGGCTGTAACTACCCTGGTCATGAATACGGTTGGAAGCAGAGCAGGACAATTAGCATGTCCCTGCTTTGTTAGGAAACCATGGAGACAAGGGATAGTTATCCCCTGTCTCCATTTCAAGTCTCCCGCGCGCACGGACTGTCTCGTGCGGGCTCTCATGAGTCGGCTGGTGATACATTATCACCATGCCGACCCATGCTAGCCTGGGGCAAGCGCCACACTCCCCGCTGCGAGCGTACCGACAGGGTTAAATAGCCCTGCTTCGGTACGCTCAGGAGCCGAAGCTGAAGAAGATCAGCTGTGAGCTGCCTTCACAAACCACTGATGGCTCACCTCTCTCTCTCTCCTCCAAAGACCTGGGTTCCTGCTGCTGCCTCTGCTGCTCCACAAAGCAGCAGCTACACTTAACCCTGTCTCTCCCTGTCTCCTCCTGCTGTAACCCTTGCTTCCCTGAGTTAACCCCTTGATCTCCCTGAGTACTGTCCCTGAGTTAATCCTTGCTTCCCTGAGTTAACCCCTTGCTCTTCCTGAATCTCTACTGTTCCAGAGTTAACCCCTTGCGCTCCCTGAGTCCCTACTGTCCCAGAGTTAACCCTTGCTTCCCTGAGTTAACCCTTGATCTCCCTGATTACTAGTCCCAGAGTTAACCCTTGCTGTCCCAGAGTCCCAGAGTTAACCCTTGCTGTCCCAGAGTTAACCCTTGCTGTCCCAGAGTCCCTGAGTTAACCCTTGCTGTCCCAGAGTCCCTGAGTTAACCCTTGCTGTCCCAGAGTCCCTGAGTTAACCCTTGCTGTCTGTTTTACACAGTAACCCATTCCCCTTGTTCCTCCTTATCCCGTATTAACCCTTAGTGTATAGGGAAAGTTATATTAGGAGGGAGTTGGATAGAGATAGAGAGCGTGTGAGAATCACAAGTAACTTATGTGTATTGTGTTGTAACGTAACTGTATTCTGTGTATGTTTATGTAAGTGGGTGGCGGTATAATATTGTGATACCGTGTTTATACTGTACGGTGATTAGTTACTGTATTATACATATGAGAGTGATTACTGTATGTTAATAAATATTACCTTTATTCACTATACGGTCTTATTCCCTTGAGTAGCCGCTAAAGCAATTAGATCGACGTTAGTATAAGGAAAAGGTAGGGGAACTAGGCATAACCCTAGTGACCCTAATTATAAAGGCGGTAGTAATAGTGGGTGCCACTAACCAGTGAATCCCGTTATTACCCCACCCCCTTTAACACAACTAAAACAAACATATTTTTAAAAACACACCTTATGAATACTGTAAAATTGTACCCAATAGTTAACACTTTGTGCAACTTTGCTCGTATAATGATTTCAGCAAATATTGCACCAAGAAATGCACTTCGTGACTAAATCGCTTACTTATGCAAACCCATTAGGCACAAATTTACATTTCTAGATACAAGCAGGTGCTATGATGTCATTTTGCTGGCCTTTATCTCCATGCAGATTGTGCAGTTCAGAAGCAGCCTGTGCCCTCAGAACACAAAGACAGAGCAAGTATAGGTAAGCTTCGTTTACATCTGTGTCAGGGCTCCGTTCCGACGTTCCATCGGAGCTTTCCATCGGAACGGAGCCCTGAGTAACACAAACTGAAACCGTAGGTTTCCGTTTCCATCACCATTGATTTCAATGGTGACGGATCCGGTGCCAATGGTTTCAGTTTGTCTACGTTGTGCAAGGGTTCTGTCGTTTTGACAGGATGAATACCGTAGTCGACGGAACCCTTGCACAACAGAGACAAACTGAAACCATTTGCACCGGATCAATGGTGATGGAAACCGAAACCTACTGTTTCAGTTTGTGTCAGTCAGGGCTCCATTCCGACGGAAAGCTCCGACAGGACATCAAAACGGAGCCCTGACGCAGATATGAAAATAGCCTAAGTTAAAAGTGGAGGGGGGGGGGCTTTATTGCACTTCTGGACCCTATCAGACACTAAGATGGTGCAATATACCACATATGGGAAGTGTAAGGCACTAAGATGCATTTCTGCGTGCTGTATCCACTAATGAGTGTGGCAGTAAAGTGGCATATATGGCACTGTTTATATGGGTACTGTATGGCACTGTTTATATGCACAATGTAATATACTATTTATTTGCTTACTGTAAGACACTACTTATTTGTAAGCTGTATAATCTATTTATCTAGACACTGTAGGGCACTATTTATGTGGGCACTTTGAGGCAGTAGCTAGGCACTACATAAACTATTATAGCACTGCTTATCAGGACATTAGGTAGTGCTACCTAGGCACTGTATGACATTATTTATCAGGGCACTACTCTTAATGTATGATTTTTTTTACATTGTTCGAAAAGGAACGATTTGAGAAGGCCATGTGTTTAATATTGATATCGACATTAAGGAGATACTCGCTGCCAACCCTTTGGTTGTCTTCCCATAGGCATGGTATGCTTGACTACAGCACATTTCTCAATTAATCCTAGAATAATAAGCACAAACACATATTTATCTTTATTAGTTTCATATCATTATAAACACACATATATATATATATATATATATATATATATATATATATAAAATTTGAAATGTGGACCAAATTATGAAAAACACACAAACCACTGAAGACCTAAACATGTAAGCGGGTATTCAAAATACGAATATCAGTGAAATACATTGCAATCTAAATAAAACTCCAATCCAAAAATGAGGCACCACTCCGATGGTATAAAAAAAATACAAAATGTATTCACCCAACATACTGGCAACGTTTTATCTTCCCATTGAAGGCATTTTCTTTTGGATTGGGGTTTAATTTCGTTTTGAGGTTTTTTGGATAGCACCCACCACATGCAACAGTGCAGCTCCTATATTTCGTTTGTTCCTTTCAATCTAAATATAAATGTGAAAAGCTGTCAAACATACAGTACAAACAACTACCACAAGTATACCCACACGAATGGCTCAGTTTGTTTAGAGCCTGCTCTTAGCCAGACATGTGTTTTGATTCCCTTTGTCAGGGTAAGAGAATCCAGGAATTACATCCCCCTCCAAATCCCTCTCGGCTAATCACCGTGCCGCTCTAATTACCCATTAGATTTACATCAGGTACCTGTTAATTGTATAGTGATGATCAATTCATACAAATACAGAAAAATACAGTGTCTCAGCAGGAGGATGTCAGACCCATACATAAAGTACAGTGGACTGTATACATCACTGAAAGGTTATTTGACGCAATATCAGCAGCAAAATATTGAGTGTGGTGAAATTATTATTGGCCAGGTCTAATGCTGGGGGAGAAATAGTTTGTCAGTATATTGGAAGGTGCCTTCTCTATTATTATGGGCGCGAATAACAGGCTGTAAGCCAGAATGGTGCACTATGTTACTGACACACTCATAAAAGCTACATCATTTGTGCAATGCTAATACTAATCAGCCACCCCCCTCTTGGATAATGGGCATGTGAATGGGTGTTCATCAGTATATTGCACCTGTGTGATCTCCCTCGATGCGGCATTGTGTTTTGTCTGCATCCTGCCAGGAGGTGTTATGCCTGCCCTCATGAGTAAGTATGGCCTATTCAGTGATTTGAAATTATTATTGGATGTATCTTGGACATTTCTGAGTTTTTCATGGGCACCTATCAGCAATAAATAGAGTTCCGGATATTGGAGAGTGTATACTTTCATGCATGTGCAGTACATATGGGGGGACATTGGAATCCCTTTCAAGTATGGTAAACTGCTCTTCACACGGAACCAACCATATCTCTCTACACGGAATCCGTATCAAGACTGTGATAACAATAAAATATTGAGACTTAAGGCCCTATTACATGGACCAATGGTCGGGTAAACGAGTGTCCATATGAACGTTCGTTCCCGATCATTGCCCTGTGTAATCAGGGCAATAATCAGCCAATGAACGAGCAAATGTTCATTCATCGGCTGATCTGCTCTTTTATGCAGAATTAAAAATCATCATTGTCGGCAGCATATCTCTCCGTGGAATTAGGGAGATGCGCTGCCGACATGATTAAAATGTATAGGGATGAGCGATTGTAGTTCTGACTGCTTGTCCTTATACATATCCAATCATTGCTCCGTGTGATAGGAGCAAAGGAGCGCCGATCAACGAGCTGACTCGTTGATCGACGCTCATTTACACGGCCCGTATCGGGCCGTGTAATAGTACTCTTACTCAATATATTCTTCTTTGCTGTGAAATCTCTCCTATCTAGTTATCCATAGTTCTATAGATACTGCCTCAGGTCTCTTCTGAACTCTTCAGGTATGTACTGGCCAATGAAGGAGAGTAGTTGATAGGAACCAGGCGAAAATAAAAAGGAAACAAAGATCTTTATTTCATAATATAATATACACAAGTTTAAAACTATCTAAAAATCTGTATATCAAAGAGGATCAGAAAAAGGGAACAGGGGGGGCGGAGCCTGACCGCTGAACGTGATGGAAGCATAAGACAGTGCTCCTCACAAGCCGGCTCAGATCCAGAACGAATAAGAGGCACATTTATACTAAAAATGGTGAAGACGGGAAAGGACAAACTCAGGGACACATTGAGCACCCCGGGAGCGCAAAAACAGCAAGCTGACCTGGATAAATTCCTGCAGAAACGGGATTTGCAAACGGCGGCTGGAGTTTCCAAAATGGCGCCGTATCCTGCATCTGAGGACTCAGATGCCGACAGCATGTGTGGAGCTGCTGCAGCGATCTCAGACACAGGAGGGATAACTAAATCGTTCCTGAAGAAAACCCTACAACAAGCCATAATGCCGGTTATGAAGGAGATCACAGAATTCAGGTCAGATTTTAAGCGTATGGGGCACAGATTAGAAGTGCTAGAATCGGCAATGTCAGACACAGTTAACCATGCGGACTCAGTGGGACACAAGCTGCAAGTTCAGGAGTCACAAATGAACAGGGCACTGACTATGATTGAGGACATGGAGAACAGAAGCCGTAGGAAAAATATCAGGCTGAAAGGCCTGGCTGAATCGTACGCAGCTGAGGCACTACCTGCAATTGCGCGGCAAATATTTGCAGTCTTGCTGGGAGAAGAGAGGGCGGAAAAGGTGGTGATAGAACGGATCCATAGGGCCCTTAGACCTAAGCCTAAGCCGACAGAAACACCACGAGATGTCATCTGTGGTCTGCTAAGTTACGTGGATACGGCAGCTATATTAACGGCTAACAGAGAACAGCAAAGGGTGACATTTGAAGGCTCTACATTACAGCTATATCAAGATATAGCGGCATCTACACTGGCAAAGAGACGCATCATGAGACCATTGCTGGCGAAACTCCGGGAAATTAATTTACCTTACACATGGCTTTTTCCCTTCGGGTTGGCGATCATCAAGGAGGGGAAGAGGATCCTGATCCATACTCCGAATGACCTGGAAGAAGCATGGGAAAGATTGGGTATACGCCCGATTCCGATACAGAACTGGTTACCAGCTCAGACCGACATCACGCTACCAGACCTGCCAAAGATGGAACCTTGGTCTGTGTACTCCAAACACAGAACGCCACGCGGAAAGAAGCAAAGGGCAGAAGTCATGGAGGAGGATGTACCTTGAACTGTCCGGTCTTGTTCGTGAGCTATGCTGTTTTTGTTTCAATTATTGATGTCTCTAACTGCTAATTTTAAAATTCTACTGTTTGGAATGTTTTATAGGGTACATTATTGTGACTAATAGCTAATATGACAGTTTGAGGTTTCTGGTTATGTGGATAGGGGCCTACGTGTTTTACGGTACTAGAGGATATAAATCACATGGGTGATGAGGATATGTAGACCCCTATATATATAATATGACAAGGAGCTACCCAGAATAACACCTTGAAGCGGCTAAGCCATCTGATACATATGATATGCAACTCCAGCTAGTGGAATATAGTTAGGTAGGTGGTTTAGTACTTATGTTCTGAGATAATACTACTTGGACAAAAGAGCCAAGTATGTTAATGGTTAATATATCATCTCAGAAGTAATGTGGGTAGTGACCGGCAGTTATTCACATAAGACAGACATTCTATGATCAGTGCCTGCAAGGGAAGGTTATTTCCTTCCAATGTTCTTGTTATAGATATTATGTTATTTTTTACTACTTGATTTCTCTTAACTTGAGAATAAACTATGGATCTGAGCCAGGCCTCGGCTCTGGAGTTTTTCCCTCCCCCTCCCCGTATGCAGCGATGCTATGGTGATAGAAGTAGGTGGGTAGTGGGATTTCTACTACACCTATTAGGTGGTGTTTTGTACACCATGCGGCCCAGTTGGCCATATATGAGCGGAAGTTACATAGTGCCTGGACACTTATTGCTTGTTCGTATGTTTGTTTTGTGGTATGTCTTCCTCCCCCTCTTTCCTTTTGTCCTGCTCCTACTCTGTCGATTGTTCTTAACTACCCAAATATATGCCAAACAATACCTTAGCAAATTGAATAGCTTAATATATACTATACAAAAATGGCGACAATAAAGCTAGCGACTTATAACACTAATGGGCTGAACTCGCCTCAGAAAAGGAACCAGATAATAACGCTGTTAAAAAAGGAGCAAGTATCTGTAGCCTTTATACAGGAAACACATTTTAAGGCTGAAAAAATACCTAAATTGCCTACTAACTATTTTTCTTCGTGGTTCCATAGCTGCAGTTCGGGCTCTGCAGTACGAGGAGTCTCTATAGCGCTACATAGAGATCTACCATTTGTATTCTTGGCGAGGCACGATGCGAAGGATGGCAGAGCTTTATTTATCAAAGGTAAATTGGGGGCACTCACATGCACCTTAGCGAATGTGTATGTTCCCAACAAATCTCAGGTTCCATGGTTACTTCACACTTTGGAAGAATTGAGAGCTTTTGCAGAAGGCCCTATTATTATTGGGGGAGATCTAAATTTAACTATTAATCCAGAGCTAGACTCTTCAACACAAAAGTCAACCATCCCACAGATTGGTAGACGGAAGCTTTTAAATAAGTTCCAAGAATTTAACTTACATGACTCATGGAGAATACTGCATACTACACAAAAAGATTATACTTTTTTTTCTCATCCTCACCATTCCCATCAGAGACTGGATTACCTGCTTATACATGCACATTTTATATCATCACTGGAGTCGGCCAGTATTGGACAGATTACGGTCTCAGATCATGCACCAATGTTTATTACGTTGAAGGTAGCTGAGCTATCTCCTAGAGAGTGGACATGGAGGCTAAATGAAGCCCTCTTGGATTTACCGGATTTGTCCAAGACATTGACCGAGTCATTACAAACCTATTTTGAAATTAATGCCACGGACGATGTGTCGGGAACTATAGTATGGGAAGCGCATAAGACATACATCAGGGGCATATTAATCTCACTAGGAACTAAGGTAAAGAGAGAGAGGGAGAAAGGAATATTAGTGTTGTTATCGCAAATTGCAGAGACGGAAAAGATACACAAAAATACCCCAACCAAAAAGTTACAATCGGAATTGCAGATTCTTCGGAATAATTTAAAAGATTCCTTGAACAAAAAGCTGGCAGCTAATATGGTGCACTATCACCAGAAGCTATACGCGCACGGAGATAAGGGGGGAAAGTTAATGACGGCACTGATCAAAAAGAAAAAAGAGAAGGCCTTTATTCATAAGATTAAAACATCAGCAGGAAATACATACACGAATACTGAGGATATTGCAGGAGTTTTTAGTGAATATTACTCGAGTTTATACAATATTCCGGCCCCTTCCTTGAACTCAGATATCTCCAGGTCCACGCAGATTGAAGATTTTTTGAGGCCATTAACACTACCTACAATCTCGGACGCAGATGCGGAGGAACTTATGACTCCGGTTACTTTGGCGGAGGTGTCAAAAGTGTTACATTCATTTCCCTCAGGGAAGAGCCCAGGGCCAGACGGACTAACTATCAAATACTATAAAAAATTTAAAGACATATTATTACCTCCTTTGGTCAAAGCTTATAATGAGCTGCTAAGAGGAAATAAATTAACGGCACAGTCACTGGAAGCGTACATCACGATACTGCCTAAGGAAGGAAAAGACCCCCTCTTATGTTCTAGCTATAGGCCTATATCTCTTTTAAACCTGGACCTTAAAATATGGGCTAAATTACTCTCCACGCAAGTGCAAAAGTTTCTAAATACTTTAGTGCATTTGGATCAGAAAGGTTTTGTGCCAGGTAGGGAGGGTAGACATAACTCCATTCGCCTGATGAATTGCATACAGAAAGCGCACGACTCAAAAACACCCCTGGTGCTCATAGGTACAGATGCAGAGAAAGCATTTGATAGAGTGGCATGGGACTTTATGACAGCTACACTAGCTAAATTTGGATTCCCAGAACCATTTATCAAAGCGATCTTTACGCTATATAGCAAGCCATCGGCGAAGATACGGGTGAATGGGGTTCTGTCTCCCTCCTTCTCAATTGGGAATGGTACAAGACAGGGATGCCCCCTCTCACCTTCTTTATTCATTCTGACCCTGGAGACTCTTTTGCAGGCCTTGAGGCAGGATACACGAATTGAGGGCTTAAATATAAACTCAAAAATGCACTTGGTTCACGCATTTGCTGATGATATGCTACTTACCATCACAAATCCAGAGAGCGCTATCCCAGGTATTTTGGAAATTTTTCACAGTTATGGACTGGTGTCTAATTTCAAGGTAAACTATACTAAGTCGGAAATTCTTAATGTAACACTACCGCAGAGACAGGTGAGGGGATTGGCTTCAGCTTCTGAATTCCAATGGCCTTCGGAATCGGTGAAATACTTAGGTATTCAACTACCCGCAGATCTAAATGCACTATACAAATTAAATTATCAACCGCTCCTTCGGAAGATAAAAGAACTTCTTTCTGCCTATAATATACCATACATATCGTGGATGGGCAGAAGGAATCTGCTACAGACCTATATCCTACCTGTGGTGCTTTACATTATGAATATGGTACCAATTCTCTTACCAAGAATTTTCTTCAGGACAGTACAACAAATGTTTTCAAAATATTTGTGGATATCATACCGCAATCTCACAAGGAGCAAACGTCAAGGAGGAATGGGACTTCCAGATATAGAGTGTTACTACAAAGCTATTCATCTACAGAGATGGTTAGATTTGGCAGCAGAGTCGGAGGAGCAGGGAGGGCTATCTAGGGACTCAGTAGGCGGAGTAGACAATCCAGTAGAAGTTCTTTGGGTGCCGAGCCAACAGGACATAGGATCTATGAGGAATCCTTTAATGAAAGGCACTTTAGCGGTCTGGGCTAAGGTGGGCTTGACAGAGAAGGTGTTGCCTCAACCGTCACCAATACTACCAGTAGCGGCATTACCTAAACTTCTTAAATTGGGGAACGGATATAGCTCAGACCTATGGAAATGTTTTGCAGGAATTCAGATTAGAGACTTTATGTTAGACAATAGAGTACCTACAGCAGAGGAGATCCAGTCTATGATGCATGGTGAGGTTATGAAGCTTAATTTTCTTCAGATCCATCATATACAAATGGTATGTACTAAATTTTTAAAAGATCACAAGATAACTAGAGAGCTCACATGGTTTGAGAAGCTTCTAGCTACTCATAGAGGGAATAAACATAAAATGTCTAAGATCTATTACCAACTTTCAGCAATTGAGGGGAGGGATTTGCCATCCTTCATAGCATCGTGGGAAACGGAGCTTGGATTGCGACTGTCGGATCAGGAGAGGAATATGGTAATGTGCAATTCACATGGATTCTCTAGGTGTGTAAAACTACAGGAGAATCACTATAAATTGCTCACCAGATGGTACAAAACTCTGCAAAATCTTTATCGTATGGGTTTTGCCCCAAATGCTCTATGTTGGAGATGTAAGTCACAGGAGGGATCTTTGTCACATATCTGGTGGACTTGCCTTCAAGTTAGGTCCTTTTGGTCACAAATAGAGAGAAACATTAACTTGATATGTAATACAGATGTGGCTTTGTCGTTAGAGAACATAGCGCTGGGGCTCCCTTCAAATTCTATGACTATGTCCAAAAAGTACTTACATACGCATTTGTTAGCGGCAGCAAAAATGTTAATTCCTTTGTACTGGCTACAATCTACTGCTCCTTCTGTAAGTCAATGGATAGACAAAGTTAACCAAATATGTCGTATGGAAGAACTTTCTAACAGAGTGGAAGATACTTACGAGAAGTTTGTGAAAATGTGGTCTCCTTGGTTGCAACATAGAGATTATCTAATTAGAACAATTTTCTAATTCTTTGAATTTTTATTTTTTATTGTAAGGTATTGCTGTAATCCTATCCCCACCCTCACCCTTATCTACCCTCTTGTACTACCCTTCCCTACCTTTCCATTTTGTCTTTCCTCATGTTACCCAAAAACCATAGGTTATGTGGTCCTAACCGAAATTACTGCAGTCGTTTGGATTTATCACTAAAGATATGTGAAATGTGTTAATATACTGAGTAGTTCGAAACACATTGATGAAGTTTTTTTAGAAATTCATGTTAGCCTTGTGTTAGATATAAGTAGATACTGTTGCTTACACCAGAAAAGTATCTTTTCTTTCTCTTTTTTTTTTTTTCTTTTCTTTTCTTCTCGCACATGTTGAATAAGTCCAACTGAATGACAATAGTCAAAGGTTTATGTATGACACAGGTAACTGTAGTGTCAGTTTTGTATTGTCATTTGTACTTTAATACTAATAAAAACAGATTTGATAAAAAAAAAAGAAAAAGGGAACAAAATTGAATAAATATTTAAATTCAATAAGGGTCATGGTTTTGAGTAGGAATATCCATTTAAGGCCCTTTTACATGGGCAAATTATCGGACAAACGAGCTTTCACAGAACACTAATTTCCGATCATTGCCCTGTGTAAACACTCGATCATAGGCTGATTGTATTGTTTAAGCAGCCTAAAATTCAGGATTCTGAATACACATCACGTCCTGGCTGGAGGTAATGTATATTCATTATCAGGACACTGCAGTAATATTATAGTGTGTTTATATTGCTGCACATAGCAATATAGCTATATCGCTATCTGCAGAGTAAATGAATGGAGAGAATTGTGTGACGCTGATTGGTCACTGATTGGTCAGCGTCATACACTTCTCTCCACAACGCCCACTTGGTCATATAGTAAAACACGCCCAGTTGTCCATTGAGAAACTCATTAGCATAAAGCTAATATAGGTCATAACTCAAAAATGATAGTTTTTCTAAATAAAAATCACTGCTGTAATCTACATTACAGCGCTGATCACATCATGTACAAGATAGAGCACTTATAATGTGGTGACAGAGCCTTTTTAAATGACATTTCTTACTAGAATGTCCCTTATATGTCAATGCCGGACATTTAGAGATATTCTGAGACAGAATATTATCTGTCAACATATATTGGCCAGTATTTTTGAAGAGGCTGTTTTACCTCCTGAGACCTTGTGTTAAATGTGCATATGAATCTTATCCTGACATATCAGGAGTCCCCCGTGATTTGGGATTATTCAAAAGCATTGTGTTCTGTACTGCTTCGTTAGCTCTATTGTATCCTGTTTTGATTTTCCTTTTACTGTAACCTCTATCAGAGAATCATCTGGATAGTTCATGAACCTGTCTTTCAAAGGCTTCTGTAGTGGAGCATACAGTGAAGGAAATAAGTATTTGATCCCTTGCTGATTTTGTAAGTTTGCCCACTGTCAAAGACATGAACAGTCTAGAATTTTTAGGCTAGGTTAATTTTACCAGTGAGAGATAGATTATATTTAAAAAAAAAACTGAAAATCACATTGTCAAAATTATATATATTTATTTGCATTGTGCACAGAGAAATAAGTATTTGATCCCTTTGGCAAACAAGACTTAATACTTGGTGGCAAAACCCTTGTTGGCAAGCAAAGCAGTCAGACGTTTTTAGTAGTTGATGATGAGGTTTGCACACATGTTAGATGGAATTTTGGCCCACCCTCTTTGCAGATCATCTGTAAATCATTAAGATTTCGAGGCTGTAGCTTGGCAACTCGGATCTTCAGCTCCCTCCATAAGTTTTCGATGGGATTAAGATCTGGAGACTGGCTAGGCCACTCCATGACCTTAATGTGCTTCTTTTTGAGCCACTCCTTTGTTGCCTTGGCTGTATGTTTCGGGTCATTGTCGTGCTGGAAGACCCAGCCACGAGCCATTTTTAATGTCCTGGTGGAGGGAAGGAGGTTGTCACTCAGGATTTGACGGTACATGGCTCCATCCATTCTCCCATTGATGCGGTGAAGTAGTCCTGTGCCCTTAGCAGAGAAACACCCACAAAACATAATGTTTCCACCTCCATGCTTGACAGTGGGGACAGTGTTCTTTGGGTCATAGGCAGCATTTCTCTTCCTCCAAACACGGCGAGTAGAGTTAATGCCAAAGAACTCAATTTTAGTCTCATCTGACCACAGCACCTTCTCCCAATCACTCTCAGAATCATCCAGATGTTCATTTGCAAACTTCAGACGGGCCTGTACATGTGCCTTCTTGAGCAGGGGGACCTTGCAGGCACTGCAGGATTTTAATCCATTACGGCGTAATGTGGTACCAATGGTTTTCTTGGTGACTGTGGTCCCAGCTGCCTTGAGATCATTAACAAGTTCCCCCCGTGTAGTTTTCGGCTGAGCTCTCACCTTCCTCAGGATCAAGGATACCCCACGAGGTGAGATTTTGCATGGAGCCCCAGATCGATGTCGATTGACAGTCATTTTGTATGTCTTCCATTTTCTTACTATTGCACCAACAGTTGTCTCCTTCTCACCCAGCGTCTTACTTATGGTTTTGTAGCCCATTCCAGCCTTGTGCAGGTCTATGATCTTGTCTCTGACATCCTTAGAAAGCTCTTTGGTCTTGCCCATGTTGTAGAGGTTAGAGTCAGACTGATTATTTGAGTCTGTGGACAGGAGTTTTGTATACAGGTGACCATGTAAGACAGCTGTCTTTAATGCAGGCACCAAGTTGATTTGGAGCATGTAACTGGTCTGGAGGAGGCTGAACTCTTAATGGTTGGTAGGGGATCAAATACTTATTTCTCTGTGCACAATGCAAATAAATATATATCATTTTGACTATGTGATTTTCTTTTTTTTTAATATATATATAATCTATCTCTCACTGGTAAAATTAACCTAGCCTAAAAATTCTAGACTGTTCATGTCTTTGACAGTGGGCAAACTTACAAAATCAGCAAGGGATCAAATACTTATTTCCTCCACTGTATATTCACTTTATCCTGTCCAATGGGTAAATTGTTAACCATTTTTAATGGTATAATGTGGCAATAAATTTGATAAAGTTATTTCTCTACATACATCAGTCTGAGCAGTTTACAATTTTCTAACCTGGATAAAAATATCCAAAAAGTAATTTTTAGATTTGTTCTATTTGATAGCTTGATTATATGTCTATTTTTATTCAAGTCACCTACAGAGGTTTACAGGACCTGAATAGACCTTTGCAATTCAAAAATAATGTCGTCTATAGACCAACACCACATATGTTCCACTTCGATTTGTTTATCGGGATGATAACAAAATAACTCTCACAGCCCCGAGAAAAGATTTGCATATGAGGCTGCACATGCCGCCACCATTGCAGCTCCTGGGAGCTGTAGGTACATACGAAGGATTCTTAGGTTACAAAAAAGGTGTGGGATAATGCAAAATCTAAAAATTCAATCCTACTGCATCTATTTCATCGTTATGTATTATTGAGTTATACAATGCAAAGTTAACATCACAGGTGACTAATAACATGTTAGTCTTCAAATGAAGTCCTTCTAATTTAAACAATAGATATGTTGTATCCTTCAAATATGGAGGTACCAATTCTACTATCAGGCACATATAAAAATGTATGAATTTGTAGGATGGCTCAGTAAGATTTACTCCAGACATAGTAGTCCTCCCTGGGGGAATGTTTGCATGTTTCTAAATCTTTGGCAGTGGATGCAGAGTGGTTATCGTTGGATCTTGTATTATTAATCCCTCCTTAACTTTTTTGGGGGATAATCCCCTCCTTCCATGTTCTTTGTACAATTTTCCATAATTGGTCCTGGAAAGAAACAAGAGGATTAAATGCCAGCTTCCTATAGCACTCCACATTTCTAAGTTGTTTAAATAGCTCCTTTTTATAAAGTTTAACCAGCCAAAGCACCACAACCCCTCCCCACCTTTGTCTGAGGACCTAATAACATTATCCCTTTTGCATTTCAATTGCTTCATTACTTCTCTTTGTTCTGTGATAATTTTTTCTGCTTTTCGATATTCAGGAATGTTCTTGAATTCCTCTGTGACAAGAAACGGCTACGGATACACATCTGTAGGTGTCAGCAATTGCAGAAGCACCCATAGACTTCTATGGGCGTGTCCGTGCCGCAATTGCGGACAAGAATAGGACAGTTTCAATATTTTGCGGATCATTTCTACGGCCCGAACACACATCCGTAAATATACCTAAAGGCGTCCGTGGCCAATAGAAATTAATGGGTCAGCAATTTCATCCGTGATTACGGATTCCGTAATTACGGATGAAAATTACAGGTGTGTACATGGAGCCTTTCTGCTGGGCATACGGACAGAGGTGTTTTTTTGTTTTTTTAAAACAGGGTAAAATGCCAGATGGAAGCTCAGCACATGGTTTGTCCTCCTGTTTATCCAATAGTTCTTGCACTGGCGTAGATATAGGGGTCGCAGCGGTCGCAATTGCGACCGGGCCCCGAAGCCAGGGGGGCCCACGGCCCCCCGCACCACATCAATAAAAAGTTACTATAGTAACTCGGGCCGCGGGCCCCTGTTACTATAGTAACATACTTTACTTACCTTCCTGGTTCCGGATCGCAGCGGAGGTCCTGACGTCACAGCGCTATGCCGCCGCGCACAGCATCGAGACTACAGAACTCCCGCCGCGGCCGAAGAGGAAGGTGAGGTTAGCCCTGACTGGCGGGGTCTGACTCCTGGGACCCGCCAATCAGCTGTTTTGAAGGGGCCGCAGCACTCGTACGAGAGCTGCTCCCCTTCATTCCGGTCACACTGTGAATCGGTGTCGGCGATTCACAGTGTGGGCGAGTAGTGAAATGAAGGGGAAGCAGCTCTCGTACGAGTGCTGCGGCCCCTTCAAAACAGCTGATTTGCGGGTCCCGGGCGACACATCAGCTATTGATGGCCTATCCTGTGGATAGGCCATCAATGTTTAGGGACTGCACAACCCCTAAGCCTACGATGTAGAAGGCTTAGGGGGCCCATGAGACAGGATCACAGATTGTGTGATCCTGTCTGCTGGGCCCTGTATCTAAGCCAATCACATGGTAGGCTTAGATACATGGCCCATGCGTGATCCTGTCTGCTGGGCCCTGTATCTAAGCCTACCACACTGTAGGTTTAGATACAGGGCCCCAGCACACAGTAATCTTATACTGTATAAGATTACTGTCTGCTGGACCCTGTATCTAAGCCTACCTTGTGGTAGGCTTAGATACAGGGTCCCACAGACAGTATCACACATGGGCCCTGTATCTAAGCCTTAGGGTATGTGCACAGACACTAATTACGTCCGTAATTGACGGACGTATTTCGGCCGCAAGTACCGGACCGAACACAGTGCAGGGAGCCGGGCTCCTAGCATTATAGTTATGTACGATGCTAGGAGTCCCTGCCTCGCTGCAGGACAACTGTCACGTACTGTAATCATGTTTTCAGTACGAGACAGTTGTCCGGCAGCGAGGCAGGGACTCCTAGCGTCGTACATAAGTATGATGCTAGGAGCCCGGCTCCCTGCACTGTGTTTGGTCCAGTACTTGCGGCCGAAATACGTCCGTCAATTAGGGACGTAATTAGTGTGTGTGCACATACCCTAACACATGTGTTACTAATCGTTTTTTGTGTGTTTTCTTACAGGTTCGGTCGTTGGACTACGGCGGATTCCAGGACTACTTCGATGACAGCTTTTTTTTTATTGTCAATAAAATGGTTAATGAGGGTTGTGTGGGTTTTTTTTTATTTCAATAAAATATTTTTTCTATGTCTTTGTGTTTTGTTTTTTTTAACTATATTACTACCGCCTTAGTAATGGCCGCCGGCTGATTGACAGTATCCATTGCTAAGGCGGGGCTTAGTGTTAGCCGGTGCAGAGGCTAACACTAACCCCCTTTATTACCCCGGTACCCACCGCCACCAGGGGTGCTGGTAAGAGCCGGGTACGATCCAGTACCTGACAATCTGTAGTGATGGTCGGCCACTGGGGTGGCCGCAGGCTGGTATTATCAGGAGGGGAAAGACCAAAAACAGTGGCCCTTCCCATCCTGGTAATGCTGCCTGCTGCTGCTTTATTGTATCTGGCTGGTTATGAAAATGGGGGGGACCCCACGTCATTTAAAAAAAAAAAAAATAATAATTGGAAAGAACGATGTCAGGTCCCCCCCAATTTTCATAACCAGCCAGATACAACACAGCAGCAGCAGGCAGCATTACAAGGGTGGGAAGGGCCACTGTTTTTGGCCTTCCCCAGCCTAATACTACCAGCCTGCGGCCTGCCCGTCACTACAGATGGTCGGGTACTGGTTTGTACCCAGCTCTTCCCAGTACTCCTGGTGGCGGTGGGTACCGGGGTAATAATGGGGGTTAGTGTTGGCCTTTGCAACGGCTAACATTAAGCCTCGCCTTAGTAATGGAGGTTGTCAATCAGCCAGCGGCCATTACTAAGGCGGTGATAATAAAGTTTAAAAAGATACAAGCACATAGAAAAAATATTTTATTGAAATAAAAAAACACAACCCTCATTAACCATTTTATTGAGAATAAAAAAAACGCCGTCATTGAAGTCCTCGTATCCGAAGTCCAACAACCGAACCTGTAAAAAAAAACACAAACACAAAAATAATCAGTAACACATAAAGAAGCAAAATTATTATTCTTACCTATCCTGGGTCCAGCGCTGGAGACGCAATGTCAGCGAGCTGGGCCCTGTATCTAATCCTATCATGTGTGATACAGTCTGCTGAGCTGTGTATCTAATCCAATCATGTATGATACTGTCTGCTGAGCTGTGTATCTAATCCGATCATGTGTGATACTGTCTGCTGAGCCACTGTATCTAATCCTATCATGTGTGGTACTGTCTGCTGAGCCACTGTATCTAATCCTATCATGTGTGGTACTGTCTGCTGAGCCACTGTATCTAATCCTATCATGTGTGATACTGTCTGCTGGGCCACTGTATCTAATCCTATCATGTGTGATACTGTCTGCTGAGCCACTGTATCTAATCCTATCATGTGTGGTACTGTCTGCTGAGCCACTGTATCTAATCCTATCATGTGTGATACTGTCTGCTGGGCCACTGTATCTAATCCTATCATGTGTGATACTGTCTGCTGAGCTGTGTATCTAATCCTATCATGTGTGATACTGCCTTCTGAGCCACTGTATCTAATCCTATCATGTGTGATACTGTCTGCTGAGCCACTGTATCTAATCCTATCCATAGTTTATAGGGTCGTAGTGCTATAGATATGCTATGCTGTCTCATATACACACTTTTTTTTGGGGCGGACACATATGTATTGGGGCTATTTCCCGGACATTTTAAGCCCTGAGGGTATGTTCACACGGCAGCGTCTGTTACGGCTGAAATTACTGTGCTGTTTTCAGGAGAAAACAGCACCGTAATTTCAGCCGTAATGGCATGTGCAGGCGTCTTTCGCTGCGTCCATTACGGAAGTAATTGAAGCTGGTTTTCCATGGAGTCCATGGAAAACGGCTCCATTTACGTCTGAAGAAGTGACAGGCACTTTTTTACGCGCCGCCTTTTGACAGCGGTGCGTAAAAAAAAATGACCGTCGGCACAGAACATCGTAAGACCCATTCAAATGAATGGGCAGATGTTTGCCGACGCTTTTGAGCCGCATTTTCGGACGTAATTCAATGCTAAAACGCCCGAATTACATCCATAAATAGGGTGTGTGAACCCAGCCTTAGTGACGCCCCCGGCTGCTAGTGCTGCATTGTTGGGTCACTTAGGAGACCCAGCGATGCAGCTGAAAGCGGACCGTCGGCCATGAGAAGTTTGCGGGGGGGGGGGGGGGGGGCCCAGTAAGAATTTTTGCATCGGGGCCCATGAGCCTCTAGCTACGCCCCTGAGTTCTTGTAATGTAGCAAGAACCTCCTGTTCTTCTATTGGGGTAAAATATTCATAAATTGGTCCTCAGAATGTATTTTTTTCTAAATCAATTTCCATGCAAATAAGTGTACGTACCTGAAAAAATATTAAAAATAGCGGAGGGGAAAAGTTAACCTTAAACTTAATAACTCCATTTGATCATCTGTTAGTGGCATATGAGATAAACTTATTGCCATCAATCCTGATTTATTTGAGTTTCCATAGCCTTTATACACTTTTCTCTTTGATGAATGTTGATTTTCTCTTTCAACCTTGCATTTACTCCTTTCTGAGTGGCCTTCAGACATTGATATATTCAATGAGACAGCACCATGGCCTCCGGTAGAGGATAAGCAGGTTACTGATGGAGATCTCTTATTGAGTTCACGTTTATCACGTTGTTGATTCCACTTGTGTACTCTCCAAACCTTAAAATCATGTAGACCCTATTCACACGACAGGGTCCGAGTGTCGGCCGATAAAAACGTCAGTTTTGGTCCGTTTTTCTCGGCCATTTTGCATCCGTTCTGGGCCGTGTTTCCGTTTTTAACGGGCAATTTTGACCCGTTTTGCATCTGTTTTTTTCCCTGTCTATTTTAAAAATGAATGAACTTAATTTGTCAATTTTTTGCCACACACTTCCCTCTGTAGATAATGCCACACACTGCCCTCTGTAGATACTGTCACAGCCCCCCCTGTAGGTAGTGCCACACAGCTCACTTGTAGGTAGTGCCGCACAGCACCCCTGTAAGTAGTGCCACACAGCCCCCTGTAGGTAATGCCACACAGCCCCCGATAGGTAGTGCCACCCAGCCCCCCATAGGTAATGCCACACAGCTCCCTGTAGGTAATGCCACACAGCCCCCTGTAGGTAGTGCCGCACAGCCCCCCCATAGGTAATGCCACACAGCCCCCCCATAGGTAATGCCACACAGCCCCCCTTAGGTAATGCCAAACAGCCCCCTGTAGGTAATGCCACACAGCCCCCCATAGGTAATGCCACACAGCCCCCCGTGGGTAATGCCACACAGCCCCCGGTAGGTAGTTCTACACAGCACCCCCCCCATAGATGGCACCCCCAATAGCTTTCTGTAGATAGCACCACCATTCCAGGAGAAGTCCCTGACTTGACTGTCCATATATGGACAGTCAAGTCAGGGACTTCTCCTGGAGCGGAAACACTGGCCAAAGCGCCGGGGATTCTGCTTCAGAATCTTTCACGTCACTGTGTCCATATATGGACACAGTGAGGTTAGGGACTTCTCCTGGAGCAGAATGCCCAATCCCCGGCCACAGCGTTGCCGAAGCTGTGGTCGGGGATTGTGGATTCCGCTCCTACAGGGAGCAAAAAAATACCCTCCTCGTCCTCCTCACATGCACTGCGCACTGTGGGGAGGAGGAGGAAAGAGCGAGCGACAGAAGACATGGCCATCACTCTGAACAAATTCGAGTGATGGCTGTGTATTACCCGGCCACATAGACTTCTATGGGAGCTGGACGGCCGAGAGAATGGACGAAAATAGGGCATGTCCCATTTTTTGACCGCCCGGGAAACACAATTTGGGCTCTATTGTTCCTATTGCATGGCCGGAAACCCTGTCGTGTGAATAGGGCTTTAGTGTCTCTCAGATACTTCTTGATCTTAATTGCTTGTATCTCTTCTTCCCATTCATTGAAGTTGTTATCTAATTCCTTATTTAGTGCATCTATGTACTCTTTTGTTCATCTATTCATACTTATTAATTACTCCCTAATAGAACTGGAGCAGAAATTACTATCTCAAACAAAAATCCTAATTTTCAGTCGAAAAGGGAGGAAATGCCTGTATTTGGAGTCCTCTTAGAGTTTTCTTGAAGACCTTATTCCTCCAAATCCTTGTCCTTTTGTGTAACAGTTTTTTTTCAAACTTATTCTCATTTCTTTCTAGATTTCTCTGATCCATTTTCGATGCGTGAGGGGACCCACATCCTAAAACATTACCCTTTCAAATCCATGTTGGTAGCAAAATTTTCTGGAATACAAATGAAACTGAACACTTGCTGCCAACCATTTAGCTGTCTTCACATAGACATGGTATGCTTGACCACATTTCTCAATCAATCCTTCAATAATAAGCAAAACCATATGTAACAATATCAGATTCATCTTTATTAGTTTTTACATCATTATAGACACTGTAGCAGTGCAGCTACTAAGGGGCAGGATTTGGGCCCAGAATTATATAATTAAAAGGTCTGGGTTGCTGGAGTGGAACAGAATAGTAAAAGTTCCACTCCGT
Source organism: Rhinoderma darwinii (assembly GCF_050947455.1). NCBI lineage: Eukaryota > Metazoa > Chordata > Amphibia > Anura > Rhinodermatidae > Rhinoderma > Rhinoderma darwinii. Next base: position 80,794,405 of record NC_134696.1, on the reverse strand, counting down.
CTTCAGGACAGTCCAGGGTTTGGGCTGCCTTATGAGTCTCATTAGATGCCAGCTGTTAAGGCTTCTTTAAAGGGAAGGTGTCACAAAAATTTTTTTCTTTTATATATTATTGCTTTTAGTATGTTATTAAAATACATTTTATTTATTTGTGTTTTTGTGTTATACATTTTTCTTTTTTCTTTCTTTTACTTCTCTATAGGGGCTGCCATTTTTTTTTCATCTCTGTATGTGTCGATTAACGACACATACAGAGATGGAATACGGCACATACATCCCCATAGAGAATGCGAACGGGAGCCGTTCCATTCACTATAGCGTACGCCGTCTGTTTGGGAAAGGCGCATGCGCCACTCCCACACAGACCAAAAGGAAGGTCTTCGGCAGAGTGACATCTGGCGCCATTTTCATGTGGACTGGAAGCCGCGGCCAGACAGTAAGACGACTACTTCCGGTCGCGGCTTACGGCCATATGTTCAGACACTAGGACTAGGAGCGGAGGCAGCGGAGGAAGTGGCGACAGCGACAGCGGCGGCGGCAGGAGCAGGTAAGTTATGTTTGTGTATGTGATGTGTGTGTATACTGTGTGATTACCACTGTATCTAATCCTCCTACACTGTGCACTAGCCAGGATAAAGGAGGAGGATTAATTGAGCACACTAGAGCGAGTGTGTCTTCTCCAATTTTGCAGCATAAAGCAATGAGGTCGCTTTACCACATGCAATGCTGCAATTTTGGAAATTGCTCCCTCTAGTGACCAGCACATGGAAATGTTATAAATTAGAATCTAATTTATAATATTTCCTGACTTGTGAAAAAATGATTTATTTATATACTATTATTATTATTTATTTATATACTAACTGTTTAACTAAAGAAAAATAAAAAAAAATTGTAGCGACACATTCCCTTTAAGAAAAGTGTGACCTGTTCACACAATGCTCCCAGTCTGAGGTAGACAGGCAATGCTAGGCCTGTGGGAGTCAGAAGTTCTGGTAAGAACATATGTTTGTTGTGAGGTGCTGGGCAGAAGGCCTTTCACCCTGATAACTGGGGAAGCTGTATGTTTAGTTAGAGACTGCTTTTCCTGTATGAAGACAATAAAGCTGGTTGCGGCCAGTTTCATACCGAATCCACTGTGTTGGAGTGAAAATTCTGAAGTGTGCCAACCATCTTACCCTGGAGATGGCGATCCTGTGAGCTAACTTTCCCCAAGTTGTCACACATATAAAAACCTTTAAAATGTGGACCAATTCATGAAAAAGACACAGACCACTGAAGAAATTATGTGCTCGAGACGATCATCACTGGACAATTAACAGGTACCTAATGTAAATCTAAAGAATGATTAGAGCGGCACAAGGATTAGACAAGGAGGTTTAAAGGGGGATGTAGTTCCCGGATATTCTTAGGCTGGGTTCACACACCCTATTTACGGACGTAATTCGGGCATTTTAACCTCGAATTATGTCTGAAAATACGGCACTAAAGCGTTGACAAACATCTGCCCATTCGTTTGAATGGGCTTTACGATGTTCTGTGGCGACGGTCATTTTTTTAAAAAAAGACGCCCGCGTCAAAGTACCACCTGTCACTTCTTGAGACGTAATTGGAGCCATTTTCCATTGACTCCATGGAAAAACAGCTCCAATTACGTCCGTAAAGGACGCAGCGAAAAGCGCTGCACTTGCCATTACGTCTGAAATGCCGGAGCTGTTTTCTCCTGAAAACAGCTCCGTAATTTCAGCCGTAACGGAGGGTGCCGTGTGAACATACCCTTATCCTGATGAAGGGAATCAAAACATACAAGCAAGCATTGATGTACACTACCGTTCAAAAGTTTGGGGTCACCCAGACAATTTTGTGTTTTCCATGAAAACTCACACTTATATTTATCAAATGAGTTGCAAAATGACTAGAAAATATAGTCAAGACATTGACAAGGTTAGAAATAATGATTTTTATTTGAAATAATAATTTTCTCCTTCAAACTTTGCTTTTGTCAAAGAATGCTCCATTTGCAGCAATTACAGCATTGCAGACCTTTGGCATTCTAGCTGTTAATTTGCTGAGGTAATCGGGAGAAATTTCACCCCATTCTTCCAGACGGCCCTCCCACAAGTTGGATTGGCTTGATGGGCACTTCTTGCGTACCATACGGTCAAGCTGCTCCCACAACAGCTCTATTGGATTGAGATCTGGTGACTGCGCTGGCCACTCCATTACAGATAGAATACCATCTGCCTGCTTCTTCCCTAAATAGTTCTTGCATAATTTGGAGGTGTGCTTTGGGTCATTGTCCTGTTGTAGGATGAAATTGGCTCCAATCAAGCGCTGTCCACAGGGTATGGCGTTGCAAAATGGAGTGATAGCCTTCCTTATTCAAAATCCCTTTTACCTTGTACAAATCTCCCACTTTACCAGCACCAAAGCAACCCCAGACCATCACATTACCTCCACCATGCTTGACAGATGGCGTCAGGCACTCTTCCAGCATCTTTTCAGTTGTTCTGCGTCTCACAAATATTCTTCTGTGAGATCCAAACACCTCAAACTTCGATTCGTCTGTCCATAACACTTTTTTCCAATCTTCCTCTGTCCAATGACTGTGTGCTTTTCCCATATTAATCTTTTCCTTTTATTAGCCAGTCTCAGATATGGCTTTTTCTTTGCCACTCTGCTCTGAAGGCCAACATCTCGGAGTCGCCTCTTCACTGTAGATGTTGACACTGGCGTTTTGCGGGTACTATTTAATGAAGCTGCGAGTTGAGGACCTGTGAGGCGTCTATTTCTCAAACTAGAGACTCTAATGTACTTGTCTTGTTGCTCAGTTGTGCAGTGGGGCCTCCCACTTCTCTTTCTACTCTGGTTAGAGCTTGTGTGTGCTGTCCTCTGAAGGGAGTAGTACACACAGTTGTAGGAAATCTTCATTTTTTTGGCAATTTCTCGCATGGAATAGCCTTCATTTCCATAAACAAGAATAGACTGTCGAGTTTCACATGAAAGCTCTCTTTTTCTAGCCATTTTGAGAGTTTAATCGAACCCACAAATCTAATGCTCCAGATTCTCAACTAGCTCAAAGGAAGGTCAGTTTTATAGCTCCTCTAAACAGCAAAACTGTTTACAGCGGTGCTAACATAATTGCACAAGGGTTTTCAAGTGTTTTCTAATCATCTATTAGCCTTCTAATACAGTTAGCAAACACAATGTACCATTAGAACACTGGAGTGATGGTTACTGGAAATGGGCCTCTATACACCTATGTAGATATTGCATTAAGAACCAGATGTTTGCAGCTAGAATAGTCATTTAGCACATTAACAGTGTATAGAGTGTATTTCTGATTAATTTAATGTTATCTTCATTGAAAAAAACTGTGTTTTTCTTTAAAAAATAAGGAAATTTCTAAGTGACCCTAAACTTTGAACAGTAGTGTATGTAAATTTTGCCAACAACTATTGCCAACGACTTAAGGGCCTTTTACACTTGCAGATATTCGGCCCGTGCAGCGAGCGCCTATCAACGAGGCATGGTTGATCGGTGCTTGTTGGCTCCTGTTGGCTCATTGTCTCCTGTCACACGTTGTCTCCGATTGCTCGACCCCATACATTATTATTATGTCGGCAGTGCGTCTCCCTGTTTACACAGGGAGATGTCCTGCCGACAACGATAATATTTTACTTTTTTAAAACTATACAACTAGTAGATCAGTAGATGATTGAGCGTTTGCTCGTTGATCTGCTGATCGTTCCCCTTTTTACACAGGGCAATTATTGGCAACGAGCGTTATATATGAACGCTCGTCTACCCGATAATCGTCCTGTGTAAAACCCCCTTTATTTCTTTGATTGGCTTCAGCGGTCACATGGTGAAACCACTTTAGCCAATCAGTGGCAGTGTGAAGCAGACATACATAGTGCTAGCTGTAACTGCCACTCATCTCCCTGCATGAACTATTTTAAAGGGAACCTATCAGCAGCATTTTCACCACTAAACCCACAAATCTCTTGCTCTATACAACCTTGGTTCTGTGTTGTTTAAAAGATGAGAATCTCAGCTGTGGAGAATCGCAGTTCCAGGTGCTTTAGAACCAGAGAGACAGGCAGTTAGGCCTCATTCATATGAGCGTGAATCACGTCCGCGTGCTGTGCGTTGAAACATCGCACAGCAGATGGGCCCATTGATTTCAATATGGCCATTCAGACATGCAGGATTTTTCACGCAGCGAGAGTCCGTTGCGTGAAACTCACTGCAATTCCTATATTGGCGCATTATCACGCATCTATGGCCCCATTGAAGTCAATGGGTGCGTGAAAACCACGCACCTCACACGTATGCACATGTATTGGTTTGCGCATCAATTCAATTGAAAATATTATTATTTTTAAAATGTGGGCATTTGAAGTGATTCCCCCCTCCAGCTTCTCAGCCTGACCGCTCCTCAGATAACAGGCAGTGTGTGTGACTCATTTCAGCTCATTTGCATATGATTTTTGAAGCATTTTTTTTTATTGGTAAATGTGCAATTTTTAACATTAGTATACAGGGGACAGTGGTGGCACACCCAGGAGACAGAGTGGTAGCATACAGGGGACAGTGATGGCATACCCAGGAGACAGAGTGATGGCATACATGGGACAATTATGGCACACCCTGGAGACATGGTGATGGCATACATGGGACAATTATGCCACACCCTGGAGACAGAGTGATGGCATACAGGGGACAATGATGGCATACCCAGGAGACGGAGTGATAGCATACATGGGACAATTATGGCATACCCAGGAGACAGAGTGGAAGCATACAGGGGACAGTGATGGCATACCCAGGAGACAAAGTGGTAGCATACATGGGACAATTATGGCATACTTTCATGTCCGTGGCTGCGGTCTGTCAGCTCCGTTCTCCCCCTGACAGCCGCAGCAACGAGTCGGCAAGCGCTGGCCCCAGCCTCCTCCTCAGGAGAAGCCAGTGCTCGCGTTTATTCACCACTGCTGGATCCCATAGGGTGTGCGCGCACGCTCGTGCCCGCTCTTAAACGGGCAGCGCGCGCACCAGACCTCGTTCCTGAACTTTGACCCGTGAGTACTCTGGACTATAAAAGGGGTACAGCCCCCTAGTTCTATGCCTGAGCTTTGTAGTGTTTCCTGCTCCCAGTGTTTCCTGTTCCTGTAACCCGTATCCTGATCTAGTGGCGTGCTGAGCTGTAGCCGTGCTGTATTCCACGCCTGTCCTGCTTCTCCACGCCTGACGTCCACCTGCTGCCAAGTTCCTGCCTTGCTACTGTCCGAGCTGCCACAGGTACCTTATACGAACTCTAGACTTTGACCTGCGTCCTGTTGGCCAGCTGCCTTACCGCCAAGACAGTACGGCTCAGTGGGTCCACGTACCCAACATGACGGTAAGCTCAGGCCATGGACCCCGCTGGTCGATCCAAGACCATGACGATGTCACAGGAGATGCGGGCGGATTTGCTGGACCTCCAGTCTCGACAGGACCAACTCCTCCAAGCTTTGAACATTCTCGTATGTCAGCAAGAAGCAAGAGCTGCCGTTCCTCCTATTACACCTACTGGCAGTGTCGACCCGCGTTTTTCTTTGCCACTTCTGGACCGCTATGATGGAGACGCAGGTTCCTGTCGTGGGTTTTCGAACCAGTGCCAGATCCATTTCAGCCTGTATTCTAGGACATTTTCATCTGATGGCACAAGGGTTGCTTTCATCATCTCTCTCCTCACTGGCAAGGCTCTTGCATGAGCGAACCCTATCTGGGAGAGACAAGGACCAGATACCCGTGACTTACAAGCTTTTCTCCGGACTTTTTGAATGGTGTTCGAGGAGCCTGGACGGGTCTCATCTGCAGCGGCTGCCTTGATTAAACTATGCCAAGGAGATACCTCCGTGAGTGAGTACGCCATCCACTTCCGTACCCTGGCGGGAGAACTGTTATGGAACAATGAGGCCCTGGTAGCTGCATTCTGGCATGGACTGTCTCCTAAGATTAAGGACGATCTTGCTGCTCGAGACCTGCCATCTACCCTGGATGACCTCATCCTTCTCTCCGCCCGGATTGATATGCGGATCAAGAACGGCCTCCAAGTGGTTCGTCGGGAGAGAGACCCTCCTAGTCTGGTACCTACTTTGCAGCAACTCCTGCTGTCCTCAGATGTAGATCCTTCTAAGGAGTCCGTGATGATGGACCGGGGTAAGCCATCCACCCAGGAGAGACAACGCAGACGCACTTCGGGACTTTGTCTTTATTGCGGCCTCGGTGGCCATCTTGTGCGCCTGTGCCCCAAAAAGCTCCAAAGCCTAGGGTTGCTAGGAGCGACAACCCTGGGTAAAAAAGGACTTTTGTCTAAATTGGTCATAACAGTGACCATAGTGTCCGGCGGGAAAATGCATCAGGTCTCTGCGTACCTGGACTCTGGATCCGCTGCTAATTTCATCTGTAGAGACCTGGTGGACCTTCTTCAGTTGCCTACCACCCCTATGGAGAGCCCATTGACAATTGCTTCAGTGGATGGTCTACCCCTGCCAGACCCAGTTATTGCTGTGACCAAACCACTGAGGTTCCAAGTAGGGGCTCTTCACTTCGAACTGCTGTCATTCTAAGTCCTACCCAGAGCCGTTGATCCTGTGTTGCTGGGCCTGCCTTGGCTCCGACTGCATGCCCCAGTCCTGGACTGGAACTCTGGAGAGGTTCTCCAGTGGGGCCGCGAGTGTCACAATCATTGCCTGGGACAGATTCGTTGGCTCAGTCTCCTCTGCCTCAGTCACTGGCAGGATTGGCTAGTCATTTTGCGTCATTTGCGGACGTCTTCAGCAAGAAAGAGGCGGAGACACTGTCCCCACATCGGGCGTATGACTGTCTTATCGAGGTGGTTCCTGGTGCTTCCCTTCCCCGTGGTAGGGTATATCCTCTTTCTCTGCCAGAGACTTTGTCTATGTCCGCCTTTGTTAGGGAGATCTTGGCGTAGGGCTTCATATACAAGTCTTCCTCCCCGGCAGGAGTCGGGTTCTTCTACGTCAAAAAGAAGGATGGTTCTCTTCGTCGCTGTATAGACTACCGGGGTCTCAACCAGATCACGGTAAAAAATAAGTATCCATTGCCATTGATCTCAGAATTATTTGACCGTAAACGGGGTGGCAAGATTTTTTCCAAGTTAGACCTGCAGGGGGCTTACAACCTAATCCGGATTCGTCAGGCTGACGAATGGAAGACGGCATTTAACACCCGGGACAGACACTATGAATATGTAGTAATGCCCTTCGGCCTGTGTAATGCTCCTGCGGTCTTCCAGGAGTTTGTGAATGACATTTTCCGTGACCTCCTCTATGTTTGTGTAGTAGTCTATCTTGATGACATCTTAATTTTTTCTCCAGATCCTATGACTCATCAGAAACATGTCAGTCAAGTCTTGCTGCGGTTAAGGGAGAATCATCTGTACGCTAAATTGGAGAAGTGCATATTTGAGAGAGATGCTTTACCCTTCCTGGGCTACATCATCTCGAATAGAGGTCTCAAGATGGATCCTGAATAGGTAAAGTCCATCCTGGAATGGCCACATCCTCAAGGCTTGAGGGGCCATACAGCGCTTTCTGGGATTCGCCAATTTTTACAGACAGTTCATCCCAAACTTCTCTTCACTGACATCTCCTATCTCTAACCTCACCAAGAAGGGCATGAACGCCAAGGTGTGGATTGAGGCAGAGAGGCAGAGACCGCATTCAATACCCTGCCTTCACGTCAGCCTCTATCCTCCATCATGCAGACGTTTCCCTGCAGTTCTCATTGGAGGTGAACGCGTCCTCTGTCGGTACTGGTGCTCTCCGGTTCCAGGGAGGTTCCAGGGGCAAGTCTAGGGTATGTGGATATTTCTCCAGGGAGGACTTTTGTGCGCATGGCTGACTGAAGGAAAGTCCTCCGCTGGGAACACGCCTCTAGACTGGCAGGTCACGCGGGGATCTGTAAGACCCGGGATTTGATTGCCCGTCATTTCTGGTGGCCCACGCTGCCCAAATATGTTATGGACTTTGTTTCCTCCTTCTCTGTGTGTGCAGCTAACAAGGTTGCACACTCCAGACCCGCTGATCTGCTCCAGCCATTGCCTGTGCCCTATACTCCCTGGCAGCATATAGCTATGGACTTTGTTACTGACCTGCCTCTCTCTGCCGGATGCAGTACTGTCTGGGTGGCGGTGGATGGATTTTCGAAAATGGCCCACTTCGTTCCTCTGACAGGTCTTCCGTCTGCTCCTCAACTGGCCAAGCTGTTTATCCAACCACATCTTCCGCCTGCACGGCTTGCCGCAGCATATTGTGTCTGATCGGGTGGTTCAGTTCACCTCGAGGTTCTGGAGAGCCTTCTGCGGACTTCTAGGTGTGAAGTTGGACTTTTCCTCGGCCTACCATCCTCAGTCCAATGGACAGGTCGAGAGGATCAATCAAATCTTGGAGAACTACCTGCGTCACTTCGTCTCTAGGCAACATGATGACTGGGTATAGTTGCTTCCGTGGGCTGAATTCTCCTACAACAATCATACCAGCGAGTCCACAAGGAATACTCCGTTCTTCATAGTCCTTGGCCAACACCCACGAATACCTCTCCTGGTTCCTGATTCATCCAAGGTACCAGCTGCTGACGCGGCCTTTAGGGACTTTCTACAGATTTGGCGGCAGACTCGATCCCCTATCCTGCTGGCAGTTGACCGTATGAAACGGAGGGCGGACACAAGGAGAAGAAAACCACCTCAGTTTCTTCCTGGCACAAAGGTCTGGCTGTCCTCCAGGAACATTCGACTAAGAGTGCCGTCATGCAAGTTTGCTCCCATGTTCCTCGGACCATTCGAGATCCTATAACAGATCATCCCTGTCGCCTATAAGCTTCGGCTGCCTCCTACTCTCAAGATCCCCAACTCCTTCCATGTATCCCTCCTGAAGCCAATGGTCCTGAACCGCTACACCAAGACTCCTAGCCCTGTGGTTGTCCCCAGCGGCCCTTCAGACACCTTTGAGGTTCAAGAGATCAAAAGAGTGAGAGGAAAGACATTTTATTTGGTGGATTGGAGGGGATTTGGTCCTGAAGAGAGGTCTTGGGAGCCAGAGGAGAACCTCAATGCTCCTGCTCTTCTGAAAAAGTTTCTCTCTCGCTCGGGTCCCAAGAAGAGGGGGCGTAAGAGGGGAGATACTGTCATATCCGTGGCTGCGGTCTGTCAGCTCCGTTCTCCCCCTGACAGCCGCGTCTACTCACCACTGCCGGATCCCGTAGAGTGCGCGTGCACGCTCGTGCCCACTCTTAAAGGGGCAGCGTGCGCACCGGACCTCGTTCCTGAACTTTGACCCGTGAGTACTCTGGACTATAAGAGGGGTCCAGCCCCCTAGTTCTATGCCTGAGCTTTGTTGTGTATTCCTAGTCTGTCTTGCAAATGATCCCCTAGTGTTTCCTGCTCCCAGTGTTTCCTGTTCCTGTAACCTGTATCCTGATCTAGTGGCGTGCTGTGCTGTAGCCGTGCTGTGCTGTATTCCACGCCTGTCCTGCTTCTCTACGCCTGACGTCCACCTGCTGCCATGTTCCTGCCTTGCTACTGTCCGAGCTGCCACAGGTACCTTATACGAACTAGAGACTTTGACCTGCGTCCTGTTAGCCAGCTGCCTTACTGCCAAGACGGTACAGCCCAGTGGGTCCACAAACCCAATGTGACACATACCCAGGAGACAGAGTGATGGCATACATGGGACAATTATGGCACACCCTAGAGACAGAGTGATGGCATACATGGGTCAATTATGGCACACCCAGGAGACAGAGTGGTGGCATTAAGGGAACAGTAAGGACATATAGGGGACAGAGTAGTGACATATTAGGTTGCAGACTTTTTTAAAGCCCGTTGTATTTTTTCACACACCAGGCTTTATTGCTTGTGTAGGATATATTTGCAACAGTGGCACTTGCACTTTATTGATAACCCGATAAGCACAATAACAGGATATGCTGAATGTATATATATGGATTGCATAGTTACATAGTTAGTATGGTTGAAAAAACACACATGTCCATCAAGTTCAATCAAGGGATGGGAAAAGGGAAGGGAAAAATTTCTACACATAGGAGCTAATATTTTTTTATTCTAGGAAATTATCTAAGCCTTTTTAAAAGAAATCTACTGTCCCTGCTGTGACCGGCTCCTGCAGTCGGCTATTCCATAGATTCCCAGTTCTCACAGTAAAGAAGGCTTGTCGTCTCTGCAGATTGAACTTAAACGTACCAGACGTGACCATGTGATGTATTGTGACATTTATGCAGCATAGTGTTGTGTCAACCTTGAAATAAGGACAGATATGAGTGACTACCTGGAGTTGAATGATATATAATCAGGGGCGTAGCTAAAGACTCATGGGCCCTGCTGCAAGAACTGAACTTGGGCCCCGTACCCCTTCCCAACACCACCAGACCCCTGCGCACGCCTATGCCCAACCGCCTTGCCCGGCAGCCCCTATGGATGCCCAACAGTATAATGCCCCCCCCCCATAGCTGCCTCCACAGTATGATGCTCCCCATAGCTGCCCTACACAGCATAATGCTCCCCATAGCTGCCCCCGCACAGAATAATGCTCTCCATAGCTGCCCCACCAAAGTATTATGCCCCCATAGCTGTCTACACACAGTATAATGCCCCCACACAGTATAATGCCCCCCATTGCTGCCCCCACACAGTATAATGCCCCCATAGCTGCCCCAACAGGATAATGCCCCCATAGTATAATGCTCCCCATAGCTGCCCCATACAGTATAATGCTCTCCATAGCTGCCCCTACAAAGTATAATGCCCAAATAGCTGCCCAATACAGTATACCCCCATACAATATAATGCCCTCCATAGCTGTCCCATACAGTATAATGTCTCCATACAGCATAATGCTCACTCAGCAGCCACCATAACAGCCCCCCATCCCATACCCAGTATAATGTCCCCATATGTGCCTAATAGAAAAATAATAACAATCACTTACCTATCCCCGTTCCCATGACGGATGGAGGAGATCCTTCTTCTCCTCTGCAGTCTGTACTGTGCTGTGAGTGACTCGGCGCGGAGAGGCGTGATGATGTCACTACATCGCGCCTGCCTGCGCCGAGCCGTTTACAGCACAGTAAATGCTGGAGCAAGGCGTCGTCAGCTCCTTGCTCCAGCATTGAATTCAACTGTATCTGTATCCTGAGGATGCAGATACAGTTGGAAGTGGGACCAGCGCCCCCCAGGAAGCATGACCAGCGCCCACCAGGCTTAGGGGCCCAGTCTCAACTGCGACCGTTGCGACCCCTATAGCTACGCCACTGTATATAATTGTATTTCTTATTGAAGAATAGAAGAAAACTCTAATTATGCCAGGCAGTAAACATTTATGCATAGTTCTTAGAACTCCAACTTTTAGGGTATGTGCACACGACCTCTTTTCAGACGTAATGGAGGCGTTTTACGCCTCGAATTACGCCTGAAAAGACGGCTCCAATACTTCTGCAACATCTGCCCATTGCTAGCAATGGGTCTTACGATGTTCTGTGCAGACGAGCTGTCAATTTACGCGTCGCTGTCAAAAGACGGCGTATAAAATTACGGCCACGGCAAAGAAGTGCAGGACACTTCTTGGGACGTAATTCTCCTGAAAACAGCTCTGTAATTTCAGATGTATTTGGCGTTCTCGTGTGCACATACCCTTAGGGTATGTTCACACGGCTTAGCAAAATATGTCTGAAAATACGAAGCTGTTTTCAGGCAAAAATAGCTCCTGATTTTCAGAAGGTTTTGTAGCAACTCACGTTTTTCACGGCGTATTTTACGGACATTATTGGAGCTGTTTTTCAACGAAAAACGAGTCAATGAAAAACGGCTCCAAAAATGTCTCAAGAAGTGACATGCACTTCTTTTTCACGGGCGTCTTTTTACGCTCCGTATTTTGACAGCAACGCGTAAAATAACACCTCGTGTGAACAGAACACCGTAAAACCCTTTGAAAGCAATGGGCAGATGTTTGTAGGCGTAATGGAGCCGTTTTTCAGGCGTAATTCAAGGTGTAAAACGCTCGAATTACGCCTGAAAACATTGTGTGAACATACCCTTAAAGTTAACTTGAGTTGTAACTCTTAACAGCACTTGTTAGTTTTATAACCGCTCCCAATTATTTCTAACTACAAATGATATGCAATGAATGCAGCAAACATTACACATTTTTATACTTTTCACATTGTGAACATTGTTCTAAACATTGTGTTTTGAAGGAATTTGCCTGTTGTATAAAGTAATTGTCAATAAATCAGTCAATCAATATCTGCTCACCGTTTGAATAAAAAATGATTGACAGCGATGAACTTCTCACGTGTAAGCCGCAACAGTATAAATACTCAGCATTATCTTTATATAGATACCCTGTACATTAAACAGAGCAGCATATTCACTATATACATTGTACAGAAGCTCAGCATCAATTGACATTATACATATTATTTAAGAAAGAAAAACTCCAACACCAATAAAGGAGTCCAAGTTTTTTTTTTCACAAATCAGGGATCTTCAACCATATTACTCACTGGGTTTTTGCAAAACTTTTTGCAATCAAACAACTGCTGGGGATCCATTTTTATATAGTGGATGTGCAAATTAATACTTATTGATAAAAATATCCTACATGTAAAATGTCCCATAAGCAGAACTGTGATTTTTGTTCTGTTAGAAATGACCTTAAGGCCCAAATACATAAGACAATCATAGGGTGATGCACCCAACTATGAGAACTCATAAGTATCAAGCAGAGGGCGTCCGCGCCAGAGTGAAATATGTAGGTAGTCAGTGGCGGATTAAGTAGACCATGGGCCCTGGGCTGTTACCCAAACTTGGGCCCCCCTTCCACACCGCCGCCCTGCCGCGCCGTAACTATTTTTAACACTACCTTTTTGGGCAAGCATTAACAGTGTTACGATTTCCCTTGTCACAGGGCTGTGTCCCTACATACTGAGAGTATCACACTGTGCAGGGACACAACCTCCTGACAAGGGGAATTGTCTATCAGTCCTGGACTGCAGAAAGACTTTTTGTGAAATACAAGGATTTCCTATAATAAACATGTCAGCAAAGGTGGCAGATTCTCTATAAATCTAGTGACTCACAGGTGACGACGTCTCAGATTCTAGTAGTTTTTTTCCTCTTTTCTTGTCCATCCGGTCCAGCGCTCATGACGACTTCTCCCGGCCATGACTCATTTCTGCAGAATTTGCCACTCAGACGTCTCCTCACTTTTCCAACATTTCCACACCTATAAACGAAAATAAAATTATCATGGTGCCACATAGTGTTCCCCTAAATATAATAGCACCAAACACTGTGCGCCTGAATATAATAATACCACACACTGTAAAACACCACATACACACAGCCCCCTGTACATAGTGCCACACACAGCCCCTGTAGATATTACACACCCCCATAGATATCGCCATACACAGCCCCCTCTATATATCACACATCCCCCTCGTAGAGAGCGTTACACACAGCCCCCTATAGATAGTGCCATACAGCCCCCCTGTAGAGAGCGCCACACAGCCCTCCCCCTCTTGTAAATAGCACCAAAAAGCCCCCCCTATAAAGAGCGCCACACACATACCACTGTGGATAGCACTACACAGCCCCCCTTGTATATAGTGCCTCACAGCGCTCCCCCTTGTATATAGTGCCTCACAGCGCTCCCCCTTGTATATAGTGCCACACAGCGCTCCCCCTTGTATATAGTGCCACACAGCGCTCAGTCTTGTATATAGTGCCTCACAGCGCTCCCCCTTGTATATAGTGCCTCACAGCGCTCCCCCTTGTATATAGTGCCTCACAGAGCTCCCCCTTGTATATAGTGCCTCACAGCGCTCCCCCTTGTATATAGTGCCTTTTTCCGTAGACAATGCAGGTTTCGGTTTTTTATCGTTTTTATACACACCTTTTGTGCAATTTTAGAATTTTTATTCATAAAGTTTGAAAATAATAGTAAAAAAATAAGCTTTTTTACGTTTCAGCTATTTTTTTTTGGGTAATAACATAGTTTTACCCTAAAATAGACCTTTTATTTGTTATCGGCATTGTCTACCGTAAATTTTAATATATGACATGTCTATATTAGGGTAATTGGGTCAGCGCTAGCGTAACAACAATGATTGGCGGGGGGGGGGGGGACAACGTGTTTTTTTGGGGTGGGTATTTTATGTGTATTTATTATTTCATTTTTTTTGTACTTTACTATTTTTTTATTACTATGGTCTGTTCCTAAAAGGTCAAAAAAGACCTTTGGGGAACTTTATATATATTTTTTCTTTCTTTTACACCATCTTTTCCACTGTAACTGGAGCTGCACAGCAGCCCCATTTACAGGGGAAATCAGCCCTCTCATAGTGACGATGGTCACTAATAGGGCTGTGCTGGTTCTAGTAAGACCCAGCAACAGTCTGTCACTAACGGCACCCGGTGATCATGTGACCAGTCACATGATCACCGGGAGGAATAGAGACAGCGCCGCTGCTGCTGTCTCTATTCCTTTACACAGCGTTCATTGAGCGCTGTGTAAAAGAGATCAGAGAAGACAGAAGCAGCGAAAGCTGCTCCTATCTTCTCCTCAGGGTCCCCGGCAGTCACTGACAGCCGGAGACCCGACATTCAGCTGCCCGATCGCGTGGGCAGCAAGTTAAAACCCGAGCCGTAGAAAGTCTATGGCTCGGGTTTTAAGGACCCGTCCCTGACCGCTGGCCGTAAAAATACAGCCAGCGGTCAGGAACCAGTTGGGCAGGAGGATAAGCCTGTACTGACCTCAGCGCCGGTGACCGCCCGCCCGGCTCTTCTCCCTCCTGCTGCTTTGGAGTAACAGAACAGCCGTCCGTCGCTGTTCTGTTACTCAATGGTGGGGCCCGCACTTGTCAGGGAGGCGTGTCCTACCCCTTTCCCGGCCAATTCCCTGCTCCTCCTCATCTTCGGCACTTAGCAGCGCTAGCGCGCTGAATAGATTTAGGAGATGATGTGCGGTTCGGGCTGCCATGGGCCCCCTGGGAGCCTCGGGCCCCGGGCGGCCGCCCGAAACGCCCATATGATAATCCGCCACTGCAGGTAGTAAGGGTGCAGTATTGAAATAATGTACTTACATTGGGCAGAGAAATGTTCTCAGATGGGGCACTGAGGTTGGATCTTCAGCTCTCTGCGCCCAATGCTCATGGATTAGCGTGGGAGCAAAGGCTAAACCGTCTGGTCCGATATCACAGAAAAGCTACTGCTGCCCAAATTGCTTAAAAAGTGAATGCTGGTTATAATAGAAAAGTGACACACAGTGCATCTCAGCTTGCTGCATATAGGGCTTCGTAGCAGCGTAGTGCATAATATTAGGAAGATGGTTTTAACGTCATGGCTGATCGGTGTATAGTTATATGCGAAAATTAATTTGTAAGGGTATGTTCACACGTACACGTCCGTTACGGCTGAAATCACGGAACTGTTTTCAGGAGAAAACAGCTCTGGCATTTCAGACGTAAAGGCAAGTGCAGGCGCTTTTCCCTGCGTCCTTTACTGACGTAATTGGAGCTGTTTTTCCATGGTGTCAATGGAAAACGGCTCCAATTACGTCTCAAGAAGCGACAGGCACTTCTTTGACGCGGGCGTCTTTTTTTACGCGCCGTCATTTGACAGCGGCGTGTAAAAAATATGACCGTCGGCACAGAACATCGTAAAGCCCGTTCAAATGAATGGGCAGATGTTTGCTGCCGCTTTGGAGCCGTATTTTCGGACGTAATTCGGGGCTAAGGTGAAATTAAGTTTCAGTCCCATAAAGTGAACAAGGACATAAGTTACAATATATACTCTGTCAATGTACTGTTGTGGGATTTGGTTGTCTTATAATAATAGAAATATAAGGCAGCAGCCTGAGCAGGTAGACAAGTCAGGACAATCCAACTGTAATGTGGGCCTTTAATAAATTGAGAAAGGTTACCACCTTTAGGCTTTATTCACTCAGGGCAGATTTGATGCAGACTTTGCATTTATTTTTTAAGCCGAAAACAGGAACGGAAAATAAACAGAAGAATTATATAAAGGAAGGCCTTAAAGTGTCTCCTCTCATGGATCCAATTCTTCATCAAATCTGCGCTGTGTGAACAAGGCCTTACAGACGTACATAACATTTCTTGTAATGATGTCCAACAGGAGACTAGAAGTTAAAAAGTAGTAAAGGCTCTGTTCACACCAGGTTTGAGGCATTCATATATTTTTCGGACTATAAGACGCACCTGACCATTAGACGCATCCAGGTTTTAGACAACAGAAAATAGGAAAAAAAATGTTTGTTAAAAAATAATTTATTCTGTTTCACCACATTCTGCGAGCCAAAACTTTTTAATATTTTTTTTCATCGAATGAGCGGTGTGAGGGCTTATTTTTTGCTGGACGAGCTGTAGTTTTATTGCCACCATTTTTTGGTACATACAATTTCTTTGATCACTTTTTTTTTATTTAGTTTTTTAAGCGCTAAGGTGACCAAAAAAATATTTTGATGTTTTACATTTTTAAACTCACCGTGCGAGTTAAATAATGGTATATTGTAATAGATCTGACTTTTACGGACGCAGCGATACCAAATTATTTTATTTTTTACATTGTGTTTTTTTTGAACTTTTAATATATATATTTTTTTACACTCCTGAAATTGTATCTAAATTTTTTTTTTATTACACATTTTATTAGTTCCCCTAGGGAACTTGAACCAGCAGCCACTTGGTTGCATGTGGAGTTACTGAAACAGCGTAACTCGCTGAGCTACGCTGTTTCCCTAACTCACATAGCATTGAATGTCAGTTATGGAAGCAGCGTACCATGCGAGCTACGCTGTTTCCGTAACTACTGTTCAGTTCTATGGGAGTTATGGAAACGGCGTAGCTCCGCGAGTTACGTTGTTTCAGTAACTCCACATGCAATCAGTTGGCCGGGGGAGCACGGAAAGCTAAAATGGGATTTGGAGGCCCCGTTCTAGAGATAGGTGCAGGTCCCAGAGGTGGGACCTGCATCTATCTGACATCCTGTGGATATGTCATAAATGTCCTTCATAGAAAAACCCCTATAAATGCCGCAGTCGCTACTGCCCGCACTATTTAACTAGTTAAAGGGGTTTGCCATAAAACACATGTATCCCCTATCCACAGGATAGGGGCTACATGTGAGATCACTGGGGGTCTGAACGCTGGGACCCCCAGCGATAAGGAGAACAGGGGACCTAAAGTCACCCAAAGCGCTACATGAGAAGCCTGGACTTCCGGGTTCTGTGTCCGGCTTATCTGTTCCGCACTCCATAGAGATCAATGGAGAGCCTCTCGCGCATGCGCAAAAGAATCCCATTGATCTCTATGAAGCTACCGGACACAACGCGGAAGTGAAAGCTTCTCATGCAGCGCTCTTGGTAACTTTCGGTCCCCGTTCTCTTTATCGATCACACATGTATCCCGTATCCTGTGGATAGGGGATACATATGTTTTATGGCACAACCCCTTTAAATTGCCAGGAACAGAGATATTCCTGTTCCTGGCCATTAGAGCAGCATGTTCGCTGTAAAAGACAGCTAACACCTGCAGTATATGGAGCTGGCTCAGCGCATGAGCCCGCTCCATACATCATCCCCTGCCCCGCTCCATGATGTGCCGGCACGTCATGGGTTGGGAAGGGGTTAATTATTGACTGCGGACTATAAGACGCAGGGATTTTTTAGCAAGATTTATTCTTGCTAAAAACTGCGTCTTATAGTCCGAAAAATAAGTTATACATTTTTTCCTTTTTTTCCCCTAACAAAATGCTAGACATCATCCAAATAATGTATGTATCTGTATGCCAATACTGTTATATATGTACATCTGCTAGTGACTTTATTAATAAAGAATGTAATGTATATGATTTTTTTAATGGCATAGCAGACTACAATTTCAATACTGTCAAGATGTTTGGCCCACAAAAACAAATAATACATTTGTATAGCACTGGCTACATAGAAAAAGTTTTGGGACTCTATATATAACATTTGTCACTTAAGAACTGTCCAATATCATTAAAGAGGTTTTCCAGGACTTTGATATTGATGACCTTTCCCTGAAAATAGGTCATCAATACTAGATCGGAGGGGGTCCGACTCCCGGCACCACTACCAATCAGCTGTTTAAAGGGGCTGTGGCACTTCCGCAAGCACTGTGGCCTATTCATTGTGTACCAAGAGCTGCAGCCCCTTCAATCAGCTGATTGATGGGTGTGTCAGGAGCCAAACCCCCACCAATCTGATATTGAAAACCTATCCTAGGGAAAGGTCACCAATGTCAAAGTCCCAGGAAACTCCTTTAAACTGGCTTCTAGAGAACTGAGCACTATAATATTAGGGGTACTACTATGCAGGGGCGTAGCTAAGGTGGCCAGGTGAGGCATGTGCCTCGTCGCAGAGCAGCTGATCACTGCTGATGGGCACCCTGTATATCAGACACCTGCAGCAGCGATCAGCGTTAGGAAGAGCCAGGAGTTCATGCGGCGAGGTTCTGACTAGGGTCTGTGACGGCCCGGGAGTGGACCAGTCCAGCCACCTGATCTCATGTCAGTGACATGAGGTCAGTTGACTGGACTGGTCCACTCCCGGGCTGTCACGACCGTAGTCAGAAGGAACTTCGCCACTGCCTGCGCCGCATGACCTCTTTGACTTCTCTGGTGAGTCACGTCAAGCAGAGCTGAGAGTGGTAGCGGTAGGCTAAAGCTCTCAGCTCTGTTTACAGTGTGGAGCTAAGTACAAGGGGGGAGTGTGGCGCTATTTACAAGGGGGGTGTGACACTATTTACAAGGTAGGCAGCGGGCTGTGTGTGGCACTGTTTACAAGGGGGGCAGTGTGGCACTATTTACAAGGGGGGCTATGTGTGGCACTATTTACAAGGGGGGGCTATGTGTGGCACTATCTACAAGGGGGGCTGTGTGGTGCTGTTTACAAGGGGGGCTGTGTGGCGCTGTTTACAAGGGGGGGGTAGCGTGGCGCTATTTACAAAGGGGGCAGTGTGGCTCTATTTACAAGGGGGGCTGTGTGGTGCTATTTACAAGGGGGGCTGTATGGAGCTATCTACAAGGAGGGCTGTGTGGCGCTATCTACAAAGGGGGGCTATGTGGTGTTAACTACAAGGGGGACTAGTCCACTCCCAGACTGTCACGACCGTAGTCAGAAGGAACTCCGCCACTGCCTGCGCCGCCTGACCTCTTCGGCTTCTCTGGTGAGTCACGTAAAGCAGAGCGGAAAGTGGTAGCGGTAGGCTACCGCTCTCTGCTCTGTTTACAGTGCGGCGCTAAGTACAAGGGGAGAGTGTGGTGCTATTTACAAGGGAGGGGTGTGGCGCTATTTACAAGGTAGGCAGCGGGCTGTATGTGGCACTATCTACAAGGGGGGGAGTGTGGTGCTATTTACAAGGGGAGGAGTGTGCCGCTATCTACAAGGGGGAAGCAGGCTGTGTGTGGCACTATTTACAAGGGGGGGCTGTGTGGCACTATTTACAAGGGGGGCTATGTGTGGCACTATCTACAAGGGGGGCTGTGTGGTGCTGTTTACAAGGGGGGCTGTGTGGTGCTGTTTACAATGGGGGTTGTGTGGTACTGTTTACAAGGGGGGCAGTGTGGCGCTGTTTACAAGGGGGTGGGGCAGTGTGGCGCTATTTACAAGGGGGGCAGGTTGGCTCTATTTACAAGGGGGGCTGTGTGGTGCTATTTACAAGGGGAGCTGTGTGGCGCTATCAACAAGGGGGGATGTGTGGCGCTATTTACAAGGAGGGCTATGTGGCGCTATCTACAAAGGGAGCTGTGTGGCGCTATCTACAACAGGGAGGCTATGTGGTTTTAACTACAAGGGGGCTGTGTGTGTGGAGCTATCTACTGGAGGCTGTGTGGCGTTATATACAGGAGTGGGGCTGTGTGTGGCGCTATCTACAGGGGGCTGTGTGTGGAGTTATCTACAGGGGGGCTGTGTGTGGAGCTATCTACAGGGGGGCTGTGTGTGGAGCTTTCTACAGGGGGCTGTGTGTGGAGCTATCTACAGGGGGGATGTGTGTGACGCTATATTTTCTTTTCATTTATTGTTATGTTAACTACCATATATAACTATATCGCTTGTAAAATGTAGAAATAGTTTTATGCTCCAGTTATATTAAAAATAAAATTGAAAAAAAAAATTACACCTCATTGATTGGTAGAGAAAGCAAACATGTCAAGGGAGAAGGAGATGTCGGGAAAGAAGTGGGCGAGGGGGTGCCAATCTGAATCTTTGCCCCGGGTGCAGGAGAACCTAACTACGCCTCTGTACTATGTGGAACTAATTTATGGGCAATAATGTAGGGCACACCTGTATGAGCACTATAATGTGGAATATCTGTGTGGGTGGTCATTTTAAATACAACAACATGGACACTTCAAAAAAATGTGAGGCAATATTATATGACTAGAGACATGTGGAACTACTGTAATGTTGGCCTAATACTATAGGCTATAATGTGAATACTCCGTTACATGTGTATTACTTCGTAAATTGCTACCAGCTATTTATTTTTCTGGTCAATAAGTGTTTGGATGGAAAGTGTTTAGGAGTTTCCATCACAGCACAGATAAGCAAATGGATTTAGGCATCAAAGTAATCTTACAGTCAGTTGTCAGCTGTTTACAAGAATTTCCAAAGGACTTCTTTGTCGTTTCAGCAATATGTCTATGGAGCTTTTTTTTAAGCCTTGTGTTTTTTTCTGGACATTTGGTTCTAGGTGGCATTTCTGATAGATATAAATAAATAATCCAAAGACGAAAGAGAAAGAAACAGCGGAAACTCACCATCCTGCGTTAAAATCTTCTTTTTATTTTAGCTCATAAAACAATGGGGGAGGATGCACCCGGCGGGCAACAGCCTGTTTCGTGTAACAAAGGTGATCAAAGGTGACCCCTCCAGCTTTGTTTCCATCGCAGTCAGTATTGATCATGCTGTATATAAAGTTTGAAGGGGTTGTGTGCTTTGTTTGGAAAATCCCCTTTAGTAAGAAGGATCCCCTAACAATAAGATGATTATGTGTGGTGTTGTTCAGATAGCACTAGTTTTTCTCAGGTGCTCGGAATAGGGTCCCAACCCAGATGAAGATAGAAATAATAGTATTCGGCACACTCTTGGAATGTAAACGTAAATTTATGGTTTAGCGACATGGCTGACGCTGAATCTGTAATGGCGGCTTACCGCTCTTAGTCCCCAGTACGGCTCAGTGCCTGATGAAGGTCTCACGACCGAAACGTTGCACATGTAGCCACTGGCATTACAAAGAAATAAAAAAAATAAAAATCTAAATAAATTTACGTTTACATTCCAAGAATGTGCCGAATACAATTCTTTCTATCTAATAAACTGATTATGGGCTGTACTACTGCTGGGACCCCCAGTGATCAGCTGTTAACTGTGTAAAAACCAGCAGTGATCAAATTCCCTGCAGCTGCACCACAGGGACAATGAAGCATTACACAACAGATGTGCTAGGTCCACCAGGGCCTGAGACGCTTTTTGTAACCGCTTTTCATCTCCACTAGATAAACAACCTAAATGAAGATCTCTCTAGATTAACCCATAATTCCCTAATAGGGTATTTGAAAATAAGTTTCTTAAAGCAGGCAATCACTTTAAATAGGGAAGATCCAGTGGCGTAACTACCGCCGTAGCGGCTGCTAGGGGGCCTGCGACATGAGGGGGCCCGTGTCGCCCGCCGACACGGGCCCCCACCATGACAGGAGGCTCTGCTAGCAGCCGCTATGGCTGCTACAGCGCGACGCCACTGAACACGACTACGGCAGAGCAGGGAGGTATCTCCCCGCTCTGCCATTAAAGGGGTTGTTCCTACATAAGACATGTATCCCCTATCCACAGGATAGGGGATACATGTGTGATAGCTGGCATTGATAGGGAGAACGGGGGACCGAAAGTCCCCTGAAGTTCTCCATCACAAACCTCGAACTTCCGGGTTCTGTGTCGGCAGCTCCGTAGAAATGAATGGAGCGCCGGTCGCGTTTGTGCGCATGCGTGACCAGTGCTCCTTTCATTTTTATTGAGCTGCCCAGACGCCGGAAGTCAGAGGTTAGTCATGGAGAACTTCGGGGGACTTTCGGTCCCCCGTTCTCCCTATCGCTGCCAGCGATGACACATATATCCCCTATCCTGGGGATACATGTCTTTTGTAGGACACACTGTAGGTCGCATATTTTTGGGAGGGGGGACGCTGTATGGTGTTCCCTACAGGAGGGGAGGCTGTATGGCGATCCCTACAGGGGGGGGCTTTATGGCGTTCCCTACAGGAGGGGCTGTATGGCGCTCCCTACAGTTGGACTGTATGGCGTTCCCTACAGGGGGGCTGTATGGCGCTCCCTACAGGGGGGGGGCTGTATGGCGTTCCCTACATGGTGGGGCTGTATGGCGTTCCCTACAGGGGGGGGGCTGTACGGCGTTCTCTACAGTGGGTTCTGTATGGCGTTATCTACAGGGGGGGTCTGTATGGTGTTCCCTACAGGGGGGGCTGTATGGTGTTCCCTACGGGGGGGGGGGCTGTATGGCGTTCTCTACAGGGGGGGGGCTGTATGGCGTTATCTACAGGGGTTCTGTATGGCGTTATCTACATGGGGGCTGTATGGCGTTATCTACAGGGGGGCTGTAAAAAAGGCACTATCTACAAGGGGGGGCATCCAGGGGAGGGGGGCCCCAGTCAAAAGTTTGTTATGGGGCACAGTCTTTCCTAGTTACGCCCCTGATAAGATCTAAGCCATTTCTCCATAAGGGTGAGTCTACATGGAGCATTTCCTTGTGTAGACTTTTACTTTGCAAAATAGTTATTTTTTCTGAAAATCGCAGAAAAACATTACAACGAAACCTCATGTGGCTTTACTCTCACAGAAGAAGTACAGGTGTATTTGTCAAGTAAAAACAGGTGTATATATATATATATATATATATATATATATATATATATATATATAAACGGACACTGCTAGTGAATCAACCACTGATAGGAGAAAAGCCCCGCACATCAAAATTAACAACAAATACAAAAAGGGAAGACTTAGTAAAAATATGTACAGGGGCTTGATAATAAAAAAGGTATATGTTTCATTTATTTTTAAACAAACTACACACACATGAAATAGCAGGATTAAGAAACATCTAAAAACGCATACAAAACCCTACACCCATGATAAGGTGTAACCCATATAGACACCAGTAAAATTCAATATATCTTATGGGATATCAGACAATTAAATAAAAAAATAAAATAAATTGGGGTGGCAAGGTAGGAGGCCCAGCACTAGTTTTCTTATGTAAATTATAATAAATTTGTTGGGCCTCTGTGGCCCTTCCGCATTTGGAAAGCCATGCCCTTTTTACAAAAATAGGCGAGGGTGAAGTAAAAAGGCCAAAAGTTGCAATTTGCAACATTTGGGCCCTTTTACAACTTTTCTACGCCAGAAAACGGTCATAGAATGGTTGATAAATACCCTCTAATTATGTGCATTAGTAATAATTCATATTTGTAATTACCCTAATCTAATTTGGACAAGGTAGACAACCAGCAGTTGATGTTGAGATTTGTCTGTTGTCTGAACTCATTAAAGCATTCAATTCAACTCTAATCTGAGGACTGTTATTTTCTGAGGCTAGTGACTCCAATATACCTGTCCTGTGAAGTAGAGGTAACTCCTGGTCTGCCTTTCCTGTGGCGATCCTCATTAGAACCTGTTTCGCCATAGTGCTAAATCGTTTACTGCCACTACTTTCGAATAAACTTTCAAAGTTCTTGCAATTTTATTGACATTTTATATATGTTGTGCTGTTCATTGTCGAGGCTGGTAATTTCTTCAGATTGCTTAGGTCCACTATATATTGTGCGTTTTAGAGGAAGATAGCTGCAATTAGTCCAGACAATTGATGTTTTCTTTTTATAGGATTACAATATAGTAATTGCTTTCTCTAGTCACGCTAATTCTGGATAATTTTATTGCACACTGTGATTCTTTTCTAAGGCACCTTATTATTTTCATTCGGTTATATGCAGAAAGTGAGAAAAATAATTCACTGTTCGGTAATTTTATCAACAATTATGCATACACAAATAGTACACCAGAAGTTTACTTGTAACATGACTGGCCTAAGTAGAGTCATGTGCTATTTAAACCTTTTAATCCTATTCACCCCTTTTCTGGCCCACCTCCCAATAACAACACGTGACAACCGAGGTTGGATATGAAATGGCCACAGCAGCCGTTTATTTATTTACATTATTTAAATGCAATTTAATCCGAAACATTCGGATAACTCCTTTTGGAATTCGACCGGAGAATTCCTCCTCTAATTCACATGACCCAACATGGGTCAGAATCAGAATTAACAATCAACATTTTTAATACTTTAACAGAGCATGGGGGAGGTCCTTGAAGCCATTTTTAAAACCGGATTTTCTTTAAATTAGCCATTTGCAAACCACCACCAACTCTTTACCTCCAGCCGTAAACCAGCTCGGAGGCACCGCTCACCTCTGCAGATGGCTCCAACCACCAGAAGACCTCTTCAAAGGGATAACACCCTATGAAGTCTTCAAATGATATACCTTTTTGGGGGACGCATACCCCCGATGCGACCCCCCCACCATTTTGTACTGACCAACCTCAAGGACTCCCCCCGC